>NW_026615009.1:0-61173 GCF_030052815.1 Hevea brasiliensis
ACTCACTTCACCCTATTTATACCCGTCTAGGCATTAAATGCTTGCGAAGTCCCAAGCGACGCATCGGTTAGTGGAATCGGTTTGCTTCCTCGACACGTCGCAAGAAGATTCTAGAAACATAATAAAAATTCAAACAAATGAGATCGGCTTACTAAAGTCAAATTTCAAACTCAGGGATCGGCAAATAGCGACCAGATCGGATGCACTTATCAGAGATCGGAAAATAAATAGTGCGATAATGAAACAAGATATTTAAATAAAATTTCATTTCATTTCAAAAGATCAGATTACATCAGTTGGGCGATCTCAAAAAGATCAGATTACATTAGTTGGGCGATCTCAAAAGATCAGATTACATTATTTAGGCGATCTCTAAAGATCAGCACTACATCTTACCTAGTAGTGGTCTATGTCAAAGCCTAGTCTTGTGGCTGAATCAAAAGACGTGTTTGATTAGAAAGCCAGCCACAAGTGTTGGAAAGATGTGTAGCTCAGATAGGGTGACTATGACTCTCATGATATTGAGTGGAGTCATCGTCGATGTCATCAACCAAAACCGAGCTGCGGTCGGGACGCCCGATGAGGTGAGGGGCCAAATAAACTTCAAGAGGCGGTCACTGACATTAAGATTGAAATTAACAATCCTCTTGCCCGAGATCGGTCCACCAATTATACCTGTAGGCCGATTCGAGATCGGCACGATCGTCACTTTCGATCTTGATCGATAAATTAGTCTGGTTCCCTCGCTGTCATCAAATGTTGTCCTCATGGTTCTCCGATCACTAGGGTCATAAATTTTCAGTGAAGGGCAGAGAAAATAGTCAAAAAAAGATCAAAAGCAGTCACCATAGTCAGAATTGTTACCGGAAAAGCTAGAATTGGAGAAATGGAGAAACTGAAGGAGGAGAAGTGAAGTGTGAAGGAGATTTCTCGTTGGTGCATATATATAGGGCCTGAGCATTTATTGCATACAGAAACCGAAGCGGATGCATCAGTAACAGAAGAATTAATTGCTTTGACCAAGGCAGGTCGGATAAAGAGGAAAAATCTAGAATGGGAGAGATCGGGAAGCGATAGGGGACACGATATGAGAAAGATCGGAAAAGGAGAGGGTCATAATAGAGAGATCGAAAGGAATAAGGAGCGGAAAGCACGAAGAGGATAAAATGAACTTCCAATAAACTCTCTTCATAATCAGTGCTGAGTTAGTTAAAGCGTTGCAGGCGGATCAAATCTTCACCGCACGCCTCATTTGTAGAAACCCCCACCTAGCTGACAGACGCCAAAACAGTTATGACAGCCCTATACACCTTGATCTCCACCATTGATCATACTTGTAAGGACGGACCCGGAGCCCTTGGATCAAAAAGCAGATGACAGTGCGGTGCTTTTATTCCCAATTTCTGATCCATCTTGTAAGGTAAGACTCGAAATGCTGGATTAAGGGGACAAAGGACGGATATTCTGAATAGGATCCCATCCATCCATTTTGATTCTCTTTAATTTTCAGACATCAGATCATATCCCTTTGAATCTAAACCCTCTGTCTCCCTTGCGAAGATCCTGACCCTTCATTAAGAGCACCCGTTCCCTATAAATAAAATACCTGTATGCAATATTGTAGAGGGGACGGACAAAAAAAGGGTGGTGGTGATTATAGTGAAAAGGCTCTGAAATTTGATCCAGTCTTGCTACTTTGCCATTCTAAGCTTTCATAGAATCGAGAAACTTCAGAAACTAGTTTTCTTAAGTATCTCCATTGAAGGAGTTTTGGACCCTGAAATTCTTCATTTTCAGTGTCTGTTCATTACTCTGCGAGGCCATTTTTTTTGTTCAGTTTCGTCTTCACCGCCCTAACATCAGCATATTATTCTCCAAGCTTGACTTCATTTCGACCCGGTTACCATTGCTTCGGCTCAACTGCATTCCGACCTGGTTCTCATTACTTTGAAGTAAGCATTAGTCCTTCGACCATCAGCTTTTAACTCTACAATGTTTGTGGTTCCAGAGTTAGTTTAATAGCCTCAACCTCCCACAGGTAAGTGTCTAGACTGTCATTTTGCCGAATGCTCATGTTTTATTTTATCTATTCTTATTCTTGAAATTTCTATTATGGTCAGTTGCACTAAAATCCCAATGTAGATTATTCAGGACGATAATTATTTCCTGAGTCTACTTCTTCTATTCATTCGTAAACTTTATTTATTTTTCTTAGTTTTCATTTCCTTCGAAAATAGGTGTTCTGGTTGTGGGCAACTTATAGGTAACTTAAAAGATATTGGTAGAAGTATCTTAACCTGAAAGTTTTCGAACAAATAAAAATAACAAAAGGTCGAATAGTAGATCAGAGGAATAAGTTATGAGGTCAGGCTATGAAACGAGCCCAGGAGATAACATTATAGAGCGGGAATCGAGATGAGATTGGGTCCCAGACTAGTAACCAAGAGAGATCGGATATCGCCACCCAAAGAGTTCTGATAAGGCGATCACATAGGTGATCGGTGAGAAGTTCGGTCTTGTATCCACCCTCTAGTTTTAAGGCATCAGTGGGTTAAGAGAAGCTTTGCACGGGTTTTTGGCGCCTTCAGGCGCTAGAATCCTTAGTTCAAGGTTCTTACGATATGCGATCCTAACAAACACTCTTAAGAGATTGGGGGAGAGTTCTTACCTGATTCTCATTTAAATAAAAACATGGAGATCGGAGGACAGTTCTTATCCGAGATCCTTCACTTAAAATTTTAAACCAAACATTCTAAGAGATTGGGGGAGAGTTTTTACCTGATTCTCATTTAAATAAAAACATAAAGATCGGAGGAGAGTTCTTATCCGAGATCCTTCACTTAAAATTTTAAACTAAACACTCTAAGAGATCGGGGGAAAGTTCTTACCTGATTCTCATTTAAAAAAAACATGGAGATCGGGGGAGAGTTCTTACCTGATTCTCATTTAAAAAAAACATGGAGATCGGAGGAGAGTTCTTATTCGAGATCCTCCACTTAAAAAACTTTAAACCAAAAACTTTAAGAGATCGGGGGAGAGTTCTTACCTGATTTTCATTCAAAATTTAAAAAACACGGAGATCGAAGGAGAGTTCTTATCCGAGATCTTCCACTTAAAACACTTTAAACTTAATACTTTAAGAGAGCAGGGGAGAGTTCTTACTCGATTCTCAGCCAAAACCTTAATAAAATATGTGGAGATCGGAGGAGAGTTCTTATCTGAAATCTTCCACTTAAAACTCTTAATAAAACATATCTAGAGATCAGGAAAAGCTTCTCACCCGAGCTCTCTTAACAAAACCCAAATTAAAATAACATAATACACAAGATAACTCTACACGATACCTATTCACTAAAGGGCCATCTCACGAACTTGTGTTCTTGGGGCAACCCAAAATAAGTGAAATATCAGGTATTCCTTCATTTTGCACGAAGGATTAACATCATCACTATCCCAGCCCTCTAATTATCTTTTTGATTTATGAAGAGCGTAACATTAAATCTGTTTACCCTCATTGAGGGACGAGGCGGGGTGCCTAACACCTTCCCCGCCCGTATACGGACCCCGAACCTAGAATCTCTGTTTTCGAAGTGGTTTCCTTTTAATTTATTTTCACAAATGGTTTTCTTTAATTTCCCTCAAAATTAAAGTGGCGACTCCTTACTTTACCCACTTCAGTGAAGAGCTCCGTCCAGGCGACAGAAAAATCCCTTGCTACAACTTGGCGACTCCACTGGGGAAGGTTTAATACCCTAGTTTAGAGGTCCAAAAACAGATTTAGTTTTATGCTCATATAAATTGAAATCGCAATTAGGGGGGCTTTAATTTGCAAAATTCAAAAATCTTGATATATTGATTTGTTATTATTCTTTCTAACCATTTTTGCTTATTTTGATTGTCTTATTTGTCACAGTAACTTTCGTAAAAAAAAATATATAAAAAAAAAAACTCCCCCATGAAGGGAAGAGGTAAATGTGTCCCTTCACACACCAATTACTTACACAATGTCCTCACTCACTTCAGCCCTATACCCGAGCTTTATTACCCTTTAGGGAAGTAGGAGGGAGTCATGCAGCGGTACCCATGGGTTTTACCCCGTTAGTATCTGTGAAGGCTTCTGCTCAGATTGAAACTTGTTCCATCTATTGCTATTGTAACACTCCTATGCTCAGTAGTGCGTTCTACTATTCCGATGATAGTGTCTGTCCGGATAGCTAGGATGCTTGGAACTACATTTAAAAGTTAGTGAGGAGATATAAAATAATGAAATACAAGAAAAGAAAATACAAAAAAAATAAAGAAAAAATAATAGTAATGAAATGAAACTAAGTTAAACGAGCTACACAAATGATGGGTGACCGTACTGGGAAGTTACTACAGTAAATAGCCAGGACTATAGGAAACCCTCAGAATTTAGTTTTGAGACATAATTAAAGACTTATTGAAGTATAAATGTCATTAGAAATATAAAAAAAATTAATTAATTAGTACAAAAAAAACGAGAAATCGAGAAAATGACAAAAATTGGTGTTACCGAAAAATTGGGAATACAATCAGAATAGGGGAATTTTGGTCAATTGACACCCCGAGTTGCCTTTGGACCTAAATGTTCATTAAAAATAAATGATATTAAACTTTGAAAATGTCATAAAAAAATTAAATTGTGGTACATTATATTAATAGTGAAAGAATGGTGGTAAAATTGCAATTTAGGAAACTTTAGATAATTAATTCTTTAATCCAAGTTAATGCTCCACTAACTCATAAATTGGGACACCTTTATAAGCCTTTGGGATAGAAGAATTGAATGGTTTTGGTTAGTGCCAAATGCAGAATGGTATGGGAAGTGAAAATGTAATTGGTAAACATGTGTTTGGTTGGTGTTTGAAAAGCATGTAGAGGGCAGTGTGCAAATGGACTTATAACCCTAAGCGTGTGACTCCAATTGGTATGAGGCCAATTGGAGGTGAAACTAGGCACAAAATGTGCCAATTTTCATGAAGGAAGTTTACCTAAATTCTGCCTAGAAGGTGACTTGAAAAATGATCAAATCCGGATCAGTGACTTGAAAACCTGAAAATTGACCATTTGGGCAGTAGTTAGTGTTTTGATCATAACTTACCCAAAACAGGTCCAATTGACCTGAAATTTTTACCATGAATTTTAGACATATATCTATAATTCTTATGAAGACACCAAAGCCCAGAAATGCCCAGAACCAAGTCAAATAGCTTACTGTCAAATAGCTTGCACAAGTTTAGGTACCAAAACTAGCCGAACCAAAAGTGACCTAAAAATGACCTAAGCTTACCATTTTAGTGCATAGGAAATCAACATTGCTTCAAGCAAAGCAAGCCTGACCGAACAAGCAGTTCGACCAAGCTGAGTGTACTTAACAAGATCACGAACGAAGAAGATAATGGAAGATCAGGAACAAGTCCAGAACCTACAGGGACAGGTCTCTGAATTAAGATATCAAGTCTCAGAGCTCATGAAATTGATGAAGGAGATATCCCAAAACAAGCCTCCATCAGAACCAAATTCGCCATTACCTCCCCCACTTCTTATAACGATTGATTCTCAACAAGCTTCAACCTCTTTTACTTTTCAACCACCCATTCCGGATCTGACAATCACTGTCAACCCGACCCTCCCAAACAATGACTTACCTTTTCCCTATTACCCGGCTGTCTCAAATGCCGAGTTACACCATTCTATCCCAATTCCTCCAATACACCCTGCCCCTTATTTCCCAACTGGGGGAATAACTCATGCAGTAGGAGGAGAAAGTAAAACAAGAGAGAATGAGAAGTTATTTGCTCTAGAGGAGAGATTAAGAGCGATAGAGGGACTGAATATGTACGGCTCAATGGATGTATCATCGCTGAGATTAGTACCAGATGTGGTGGTGCCACCCAAGTTCAAAGTTCTAGACTTTGACAAATACACCGGGAATTCAGACCCTCGCATTCACTTGCCTACTTACATCGCCAAGATGTCCGCCCTTACGGAAGATGATAGACTCCTGGTCCACTTCTTCCACGAGAGTCTTTCTGGGGTAGCCTTATGATGGTGCATTCAATTAGATAGGAGCAAACTATGCTCCTGGAAAGATTTAGCTGATGCCTTCCTGAAATAGTACAAATTCAACTGTGACGTCGCCCCCACAAGGAGAGACCTCCAAAATCTGGTGCAGAGAGAAAGGGAAAGCTTTAAGGAGTATGCCCAGAGATGGAGAGAGAAAGCAGCGGAGGTGTATCCTCCAGTTACTGACAATGAACTCTGCTCCCTATTCATTGAAACGTTAAAAGCTCCGTATTTCAATCTGATGATTGGAAACACCTCCAACAGCTTTTCAGATATCATCCAAGCTGGTGAAAGAATTGAAGCTAACCCAAGGTTAGGACGATTGAAGGAGTTAACTGAAAATCCTGCAATGAAGACCGCCGGCTTTGGTAAGAAGAAAAAAGGTGATGTGCACTCCATCACCCAAAAAACCCAACCTTCATTCTCTCAGAATAGTTTTTGGCCATATCCTCCTGCTCATGGCTCGACAATAGCTAACGTTTCGTCCCCTTTTCTGAATTATCCTCACCCACACCCACAGTATCCACTGTAAACAGCTTATAACCCCAGACCGCTTGCCTAGCCAGTTCCATCAAAACCACCTCCTCCCCAAAATAATCCTAGACCACAGAGAAATCCTGATCCACCTCTCCCCCTCCCACTCAGTGAAATATACTGATACCTCCTCGGTATAAATCAGATAGTGCTGATCCCCCTAGTCCCAATTCAACCACCATATCCTAGGTGGTATGATGCCAATGCCCGATGTGAATATCATGGAGGGGCACTCGGGCACTCAACTGACAACTGTGGAGCTCTCAGGGGAAGAGTACAAGCCCTCATAAAAAACAGGTGGTTGAAAATTAAAGGAAACGGTTCTCTCCCCAATGTCACTTCAAACCCCTTGCCCAATCATGGTACGGGCAGTGGTGTGAACATGATAGAACCTAAGGATGAAAGGCCAACTTTGGAGGTAGACCAACTGAGTCCTGACTTTGAAGAAATTTTTACAATGGCAGTAAGAGAAGGCTACCTTTGCCCTCAGGCATCAGGGTCGGAAAGTAATATAGGGCGCCCTTACCATGGAGGAGCAGTTGATCATGAGCTACGCAAATGCATGGGATTTAGGCAACAGGTTCGGAGGATGCTGTCCTTCAAAGTTTTGAGACATCAAAAGAGGGCGAAGTGAACACAGCCAGATTTGCCCGGGATGTCTCTACTCCCAACCTGAGATTAGTCTTCTCCGCTCCCAACACAATAACACCACCAGTACCACCAAAAAGAATCATCCGAATCCCGCCTCAACTCCCAGTCACCAACACCCATGCAATACCTTGGAATTACAATCTCCAGGTATTTACTCAAGGTGCATCCAGCAGCACTCCAACTCCTACCCTCAACCATGCCCAAGTTCAACCAATCACTCCTCCCAAACCATGCTTTGCTCCTCATGAGCACTTTAAAATGACTTATGCTGGACCCTCCAACAATGCTACTCCCCAATCAAACCCAAAAACAACCAGTAACTCCTCCCTGCCAGAGGAAGAGGTAGAATTTATAACCCAAAGTGGATGATGTTTACGGGAATGAAGAGAGGGAAAAGAAGAAGGGGAAAGTAAAAATGGGAGAGCCACTAGAGAACACGGAGGAGGGGGCTGAGAAAATTGAGAAAGGAGAACCTACTGAACCGAGGGGAGAAGAGGAACTGTTGCTTCAAATAATGAAGCAGAGTGAATACGATGTTGTCGAGCAACTGAGGAAGATGCCTACCCAGATTTCATTGCTGTCACTGATTCTGAGCTCGGATGTGCATCGCCAAGCCCTGCAAAAGATTCTGGATCAGGCCTTTGTGAACCCCGATATCACACCGGGGCAATTTGAGAAAATAGTTAGGCAAATACAGGCATCCAGTTTTGTCACTTTCTCGGAAGAGGAGATAGACCCGGCTGGCTTGAAGCACACCAAAGCTTTGCACGTGACAGTCAAATGTAAAGGGTGCATAGTCGCCAAAGTCTTGATTAACAATGGATCTGCTCTTAATGTCTTACCCAATGCCACCCTGGCAAGACTACCTATTGATCGATCAAACATACGCTAAAGTGCCATGGTGGTAAGAGCCTTTGATGGCATAAGAAGGGAGGTACTTGGAGACATCGATCTGCCACTCCAAATCAGGGCATGCACTTTCAACATCACGTTTCAAGTAATGGACATTGAACCTGCATACACCATACTACTAGAGAGACCATAGATCCATTCAGCAAATGCCATACCTTCCACCCTGCACCAGAGAATTAAATATATCATGGGCGATAAGATCATTACGGTGAGGGGGGAGGAAGCCATGCTAGTCACCAAGCCGCAATCAGTTCCTTATGTGGAAACAACTGAGAAGTCCTTGGAAAGTTCTTTCCAGGCACTAGAGTTGCAAGAAGCTACCCTGAGGGATGAAGGGGCTATGACAATGGTTGCAAAGGTAATGCTTAAGAGCGGATACGAAATGGGCAAGGGATTAGGCTCCACGTTGTAGGGAATTGTTGAACCCATATCGGCTATTCAGAAGATCGACCGCTTCAGCCTAGGATATGAGGAAGACGCTCGCATGGATGGGCGATTCTGGATGAGGAACATGCTCCGGGATCAAAGGTTTGACCAAAGAGTTGAGAAAATGAAAGTTTTCCTGAAATCACAAATGTCTTCACCAAACCGATCATTGAAAATCCCAAAGAAGGTGAAGAATCTCCCGAAGAACCATCCATTGATGTCATACAGCTAGATTCCCTATCTGAAGCCCTGATCTCACCTACTGCTGAGGGGCAAGAGCTGGATAATTGGGCAGCAGAAGACATTCCTGTGCTCAATCTTGAGTAAAGTACATTTAGTTATCTATACTTGATCATTTTGTCCATGGTGACAAGTGTAATGTTGTAAATGGACCTCTTTTTATGATAAATGAATTAATAGATTAATAGCGCATTTTACATCCAATCCTCTTTTCCTTAAAATCTATTCTTATAATATACTCTGTTTTCATTTCTTCAGGACCATTCATCAATTCATGCCTAATAATTCAATTGACTCAGAAATTACTCATGTTAATTTTGAAATTCCTATAACTGCCACTACTTCAAGTGACTCTGAAGAAGAACTTGAAGAATAAAAGGGTGAAAGAGATGAACTTTCCCTAGTGCCTTATGGGGATGAAACACACACGTTAAATCTAGGTACTGAAGAAATAAGGAGGGAACTTAAGGTTGTGGGAAGTTGAGAATTAGAAGTTATGGTCAGTTTGCTCAAAGAATTCTTGGATATATTTTCATGGAGCTATGACGATATGCTCGGATTAGACCCTCATATAGTGACACACAAGATTCCCCTAATTCCAAGGACAATTCCAGTAAAGCAGAAGTTAAGAAGAATGAATCCCGACACCCTGCTCAAAGTTAGGGATGAAGTGAAAAAGCAGTATGATGCTGGATTTTTGGAAGTGGTCAAGTACCCTCAGTGGATAGCTAATGTTGTCCCGGTAATGAAGAAGGACGGGAGAGTCAGGGTATGTGTTGATTACAGGGATCTCAATAAAGCGAGCTTGAAGGATGATTTCCCTCTCCCACATATAGACGTGCTGGTCGATAATGCTACAGGATTGGATAGATGTTCGTGCATTGATGGGGCATCCGAGTACAACCAAATCCCCATGGATGAAGAAGACAGAGAAAACTGCTTTTATCACTCAGTGGGGGATATTCTGTTATTGGGTCATACCATATGGGTTAAAGAATGCTGGAGCTATCTACTAACGCGCTATGGTCACATTATTCCATGACATGATGCACAAAGAAGTAGAGGTGTATGTGGATGATATGATCATTAAGTCCAGAGAGGGAGAAAGTCATGTACAAGTGCTGAGGAAAGTATTCGAAAGATTCAGAAAGTATCAGCTGAAATTGAATCCAGCCAAATGTGTGTTTGGAGCTAGATCTGGAAAGCTATTGGGATTCATAGTGAGTAAGAAGGGAATAGAAGTGGATCCAGACAAAGTTCAAGCCATTCAAGAAATGCCATCCCCAAAGACAGAATGGGAGGTGCGCAGTTTCCTGGGAAAGTCGAACTACATCTCGAGATTCATTTCCAACCTCACTGCTAAAGCTGAGCCCATCTTTAAGCTACTCAGAAAAAACAACACTACTCGATGGGACCAAGTTTGTCAGGAGGCTTTCGAGAAAATTAAGCAGTACCTGTCGAATCCACCAATATTGGTCCCTCTAGTGGCAGGAAGGTCATTGATTCTTTATATGGCAGTTCAACAGAGCTCGATGGGGTGTGATCTGGGGCAGCATGATGACACAGGTCGAAAGGAGAGGGCCATTTGTTATTTGAGCAAGAAGTTCAATGATTGCGAGTCAAGGTACTCATTCCTGGACAGCGAATCGACTTAAACACTACATGTTGAATCATAAGACATGGCTCATCTCCCGAATGGATCCCATCAAGTATGTATTTGAAAGCCCATTCGTGCCAGGGAGGATAGCAAAACGGCAAGTCATACTCTCTCAATATGACATTGTCTATATGACCAGAAGGCAGTAAAAGGGAGCGTAATTGCTGATCTCCTAGCAGAAAATCCGATCCAAGATTATCAAGCCTTGGATTTTGAATTCCCCGATGAGCATGTTAATGAAGTCAGTAGCGAGTATAAGGAACTGACAAATGTATGGGAAATGTATTTTGAAGGAGCAGTCAATTTGTCTGGTAATGGGATCCGAGCTATGTTAGTATCCCCTGACGGAAAACACTTCCCAATAGCTATCAAGTTAAGATTTGACTGCACCAACAACGTCATGGAATACGAAGCCTGTGTGATGGGTTTACAGGCCACCATCGAAATGAAGGTCAAAAAGTTAGAGGTGTATGGAGATTCAGCCTTGATCATTTATCAAGTCAAGGGAGAATGAAAAACCAAGGACCCGAAGCTAATCCTATATCAAAAGTACCTACTGGAATTGATCAAGAAATTTAAAGAGATTTCTTTCACTCACCTCAACAGGGACAAGAATCAATTCACAGATGCCTTAGCCACTCTGGCTGTCATGGCTCAAATGGAAGAGGGGCAGACGACTCAGGTATTGTAGATCAAAGCAAAGGGCTGAGCCAACTTACTGTTTCTTGATTGAGGAAGAAATCAATGGCAAACCCTAGTATCATGATATCTAGGTCTACATCAAAACCAGGGAATACCCTTCAGGGGCAAACAGAAATGAAAGGAGAATGATCAGAAGATTAGCTTTGGGATACTTCCCCAGCAGTGAAATTTTGTACAAAAGGAGCTCCAATGGCAAATTGTTAAGGTGTGTAGATGCAAAAGAAGCAAGGAGAATCCTTTTTGAAACTAATGAGGGGAATTGCGCAACCCACGCTAATGGGCATATGATGGCCAAGCAAATCATGAGATGGGGATACTTCTGGACTACTATGGAAAAAGACTGCATCGAGTACTTTCGGAAGTGTCATAAATGTCAAATCTACGCAGATCTGATAAATGTCCCACTTCATCAATTGTTCAATCTTGTCTCACCTTGGCCTTTCGCAATGTGGGGGATCGACGTGATCGGTCCCATTAATCCCAAGGCATCCAATGGACATAGGTTCATCTTAGTAGCTATTGATTACTTTTCTAAGTGGGTTGAAGCGATGTCATATGCCCACATCATGCAGAATACGTTCCTCAAATTTCTCTAAAATAATGTCATCTGCCGACATGGCCTCCCCAGCGAAATCGTCACTGACAACGCCAAGAATTTGAATGGTCCGAAGGTCCGAAGTTTATGTGACCAGTACAAAATCTGACATCTCAATTCTTCACCATATCATCCCCAGATGAATGGAGCGGTAGAAGCCGCTAATAAAAATCTTAAGAGAATAATTCGGAAAATGACCGTCACCTATAGAGATTGGCATGATATGCTTCCCTACGATCTTCATGCGTACCGAACCTCCGTAAGGACATTAACTGGGGCAACTCCATACTCACTGGTTTACGGAATGGAAGCTGTTTTGCCTATTGAAGTAGAAATTCCTTCCCTGAGAATTCTGAAAGAATCAGGAATCGATGAGTCAGAATGGATCCAGTCAAGGTTGGACCAACTGAACTTGCTGGATGAGAAAAGGCTAGCGGCAGCGTGTCATGGGCAATTGTACCAAAGAAGAATGGCTAGGGCATTTAATAAAGGTGTTCGCTTGCGCGAATTCTATCCGGGAGATCTGGTTTTGAAAAAGATTCTTCCGAAAGGACGCTCCTAGCAAAATTTGTGAAGGAGGATGAAAACCCGAAAAGGTATCCTGAAAAAGCAAGTGAAATAAAGATAAAAATCTAAGGGTGAAAACTCGAAAGGGCGCCCCTAGAACCAGCGAGCGGAGAAATAAGGGAGAGAGCATGCGACCAAGAAAGGAAATAAGTCGCCACGGCACGAATGTTCGTCAATGGAGTACTTGAAATAATGGCAGTTAAGGGAGTTCAAATTAACTACGAAAATTTGTGAGATTCATTCTTGTACCCTTTTCCTTTGGAACTGTACCTTTATTCTCAAGCCATAGTAAAATCATTCTTTTACTCTAATTTATCTTTTTTATATAGTTACAATCTAATTTATCTTTCTCTTTCATATTCCTTAATGCGCTATTAATCTATTAAAAACTTTATCATAAGATTAGAATTTAGATATTGATAACCTCATGTACTTTGCTATGAGATTCGAAGGAAATGGTTGATGTAAAAAAAAAAAAAAAAAACTAGGGGTGAAAACCCGAAAGGGCGCTTCTAGTCAAATATGCAGAGGGAAAAGTGAAAACCCGCAAGGGCGCTTTTCGCAAAATAAGAAAGAAGTGGAAAATAGAAAGGGCATCCTGGGAAGTGAGTAAGGGAAGGAAAAGTTGTAGGTCAAGTCTTGGGACTCGTCCTCCATTAATCATTTATCTTCGGAATCCTGTTAAGTACACTTCGATGCGGAAGAACTTCTCGTGTCATGTTAGCCTTGCTTTGTCAGCATTTTAATTCTTGCATTAAATGTCATGTCATCAACCTCTGGTTTCTTGATCCAAGTTGATTTTAGTTTTTAGCTTTTAAATTTCCAGTCATCAACCTTTAGTTCCTTGATCTAAGTTGATTTTAATTTCTTGCATTTAATTTCATGTCATCAACCTCTGGTTCCTTGATCCAAGTTGATTTTAGTTTTCAGCATTTAAATTTCCAGGCATCAACCTCTAGTTCCTTGATTCAAGTTGATTTTTAATTTCACGTTATCAGCCTTTGGTTCCTTGATCCAAGTTGATTTTAATTTCCAGCATTTTAATTTCATCAACCTCTGGTTCCTTGATCCAAGTTGATTTTAATTTCCAGCATTTTAATTTCATCAACCTCTGGTTCTTTGATCCAAGTTGATTTTAATTTCCACTATTTAATTTCATGTCATCAACCTCTGGTTCCTTGATCCAAGTTGATTTTTAATTTCACGTCATCAACCTCTGGTTCCTTGATCTAAGTTGATTTTAATTTCCAGTATTTTAATTGCATGTCATCAACCACTGGTTCCTTGATCCAAGTTCATTTTAATTTTTAGCATTTTAATTTCATCAACCTCTGGTTCCTTGATCCAAGTTGATTTTAATTTCCATCATTTAATTTCCTGTCAGCAACCTCTGATTCTTTGATCCAAGTTGATTTCAATTTCTAGCATTTTAATTTCCTGCTATCAACCTCTAGTTCCTTGATCTAAGTTGATTTTAATTTTTAGCTATCAACTTATGGTTCCTTGATCCAAGTTGATTTTAATTTCTAGCATTTTAATTTCCTGCTATCAACCTCTGGTTCCTTGATCCAAGTTAATTTTAATTTTCAGCTATCAACCTCTAGTTCCTCGATCTATGTTGATTTCAATTTCTAGCATTTTAATTTCCTGCTATCAACCTCTGGTTCCTTGATCAAAGTTGATTTTAATTTCCAGCTATCAACCTTTGGTTTCTTGATCTAAGTTGATTTCAATTTCTAGCATTTTAATTTCCTGCTATCAACCTCTGGTTTCTTGGTCCAAGTTGATTTTAATTTCCAGCTATCAACCTTTGGTTCCTCGATCTATGTTGATTTAAATTTCTAGCATTTTAATTTCCTGCTATCAACCTCTAGTTCCTTGATCCAAGTTGATTTTAATTTCCAGCCATCAACCACTGGTTCCTTGATCCAAGTTGATTTTAATTTTCAGCATTTTAATTCTTGCCCTCAACCTCTAGTTCCTAGATCCAAGTTGAAATTGATCCTCGACCTTCTAATTTTTGGTACCCCAACCGCCCAAAATATGGGTATGAATCTTTACATAATTCCTATATGAGAGAATTTCATTCCCTTCAATAGAAATTATGTAAAGAGGGGCAGTTGTCGACACCATATTTTAGCCAACCTCTGAAGTCAAAGGACTTTTTAATCAACCTTATAAGCCATTCTCAGCCGATGTCTTTCGATCACAAATGACTTTTCCAAGCTCATCGATTGCTCGACCATAGAATGAACAGATCCCACACTTAGTTAATCATTTTTCGATCTCTTATCAAATGGGTTCGAATCGATAACGGATCTCCGTACCATCCAGTCTTGCCTCCGATCTCTCTTTACAAATATTGTGGAAATTCATTTAGCTAATGTTAGAATCGGGCTTCTCACTTGAATGTCCCAGATATTCCTTAAAATAAAGTTAAGGTTTCTGTCCGGTCTAATGACGATCCCAATCTTAAGAATTCAAATCAAGTCTTTCCAATTCTAAGGTTCCAAAGTTTTGCCTGGTGGCTGAGTCCGATCTCATGTTTATAATGTTTTTCGATCTCTTATATTTAGGTTAATGGTCGCTTTCAAGTTTGATGTCCAATACGTTCAAACAATTAAGCAATCATATAATTTGGATGCTTTCCGATCTCATCAAGAAATTGAACAGAAAAAGGACTTCAATTCATTTCAAAATAAAATTTACAAGTCATTCGGCTGGAGGGTCTCCCTCAACCTGCTCTTCAGGTACATCATCATTTCTCTCATTCTCTCTCTCTCTCTGGCTCCTCGTCGCTCTCATCTTCGACCTCTGGGGTGAGCTCATTCATCCAGAAGAAGTCTTCTTTAGGATACCGCTTCCTCAGCTCGGCCAGAAGGTCATTATGGGAGATCACATAAGCCCCGACCTCCTTTATGGTGCTCAACTCTTCCTTAGCTTGAAGCTCCTCATCATTGGCTTGGAGATCTTCCTCCTTTGTTTGAAGGTCTTCAGCACAACGAGCGAGATCGGGAGACCAGCCAGCTTAGGAGTCTTCAAGTTCTCGCTCCACCTCCGCTATCCTCTCCTCATAATGCTTCATCCGATCTTCCATTCTAGCGATGTAGTCATTAGCAGAGGAGAGCTGAGCTTGTGCAGTTGAGGCATCTTGGACCGCCTTAAGGATCTCCTTCCTTAAGGTGTGGGCTTTCTCTCTTAGTACGTGTTGGTTTGCAATGGCCTCTAAGCCTAAGCTCATTGTCTGAGCAAAGATATCATCAATGCTCCCCTCTGCCAACCTGTTTTGATCTTCTTAGAAGCAGATGGAAGCTCTCATGACTTTGGCCAGGCCGAGATTCCCTCTTGTAGAGCAGTTCCTTTCCAACAATTGAATCAGGAGTTGAGCGCCCCCGGAAAGTGTCCTAACCATAGGACCCGAGGATTCCCCTTCCACATTGGAAGAGATTGGAGGAGGCGGGGGAGGCAGAAGCTCGATTTGCTGAGGAGTAGGAGCGACGACCTCTACCTCAGGGATCGGTTGCTCCTGAGATCAGGGAGGAGAGCTCGGCACCTCTACTAATTCATGACAAGGGGTCTGAGCATCAGCAATGGTGGCCCCCTTCATCGCCCACACTTTTCTAGAGACCTCCCTCTTTCGCTTGTGGCTCTCCTTGGAAGCATCGCCGCCCGCCATACCTGCACAAAGAAGAAGTCAGTGAGTTCGCTAAGATTCAGAGACCAGAGATATGGGTAGTACTAGGGCCGAGGTCAGAGAGCTGAAGCTCGTATTCTTCGTCAGTGATCAGCCGCATCATCCAATACTTTAGTTCGGCCATAACCGCATCTAAGCACGAGAATTTCTGGGTAGACGCCTGAGATTTTAACTCTTTCACCATGGCATCTTCATCCTTATTTAAGGCGATCTTCTTCAGGATCGGAGCAACCAAGTGTTGCCAACTCCGTGGGATACCCTCAAAGCCATTCGGAATCTTGCTCCTCAATATGAAAAAGCGATCCTTCCAATTCTTCAATGAAGAAGGGAGATCGGTAAAGAGGGAGCAGTTTGGCTTAGCCTGAAAGAACCATAACTCATCATCCTTCCTTCGGGCAAGCCTATGTAGCTCGGTAAAGACTTTAGCCATGGGTTCCAGTCCCTTAGCTCGACAGAGGCCCCGGAAAGCTATTAGAGTTTGCCAGGAGTTCGGATGCACCTGAGCTACCGAGACGTGGTGGAACTTTAGGATGGCCTTGTAAAATTTTTTCAAAGGAAAATGGAGCCCGGCCTTCAGCTGCTCTTCGTATACTATGAGGAGATCACCTTCATCAAAGAAGTGATCAGCCCGATGGTCGCCGTAGCACTTAATCAGTTCGAAGGAGTCGATCCACAGGTTGTACTCCTAACTTATGGATTGGAGATCGGTTTACCTCAAAACGGATGGCTGCTCATCAATTGGTAGGTTTTCCCTCCTCAAAGAGGTTCCTCGCTTCAGTTTGGTAGCCGAACTAGTAACTGGAATGATGGTTGTGCTGGTTCGACCGCCTGATCTAATTACATCACCCTCTTCCAAGGTCCACAAAACATGGATGGAAGATGGGCTCGTAGCTCTCTGACCCTCAGCGCTGCTCATTTTCACAGAAAACAAAAGAAATTAACCAAGAAGAGAATAAAAAACCTTACTGGAATGTGATCGGTGTCGGGAAACTTGAGAAAACGAGAGGAAACGTTGAGATTGCTAAGGAAAGTTTTGAAAATGACATAAGGAAATGGCTGACTCACTTCACCCCTATTTATACCCGTCTGGGTATTAAATGCTCACGAAGTCCCAAGCGATACATCGATTAGCGGAGTCGGTTTGCTTCCTCGACACGTCGCAAGAAGATTCTAGAAAAATAATAAAAATTCAAACAAATGAGATCAACTTACTAAAGTCAATTTTCAAACTCAGGGATTGGCAAATAACGACCAAATCAGATGTACTTGTCAGAGATCGAAAAATAAATAATGTGGTAATGAAATAAGATATTTAAGTAAAATTTCATTTCATTTCAAAAGATCGGATTACATCAGTTGGGCGATCTCAAAAGATCAGATTACATTAGTTGGGCGATCTCAAAAGATCGGATTACATTATTTAGGCGATCTCTAAAGATCAGCACAACATCTTACCTAGTAGTGGCCTATTTCAAAGTCTAGTCTTGTGGTTGAATCAAAAGATGTGTTTGATCAAAAAGCCAGCCACAAGTGTTGGATAAATGTGCAGCTCAGATAGGGTGATTATGACTCTCATGATATTAAGCAGAGTCATCGCCGATGTCATCGACTAGAACCGAGCTGCGATCGGGACGCCCAATGTGGTGAGGGGCCAAATGAACTTCAAGAGGTGGTCACTGACATTAAGATTAAAATTAGCAATCCTCTTGCCTGAGATCGGTCCACCAATTATACTGGTAGACCAATTCGAGATCGGCACGACCGTCACTTTTGATCTTGATCGATAAATTAGTCCAGTTCCCTCGCTGTCATTAAATATTGTCCTCATGGTTCTCCGATTGCCGGGGTCATAAATTTTCAGGCGAAGGGCAAAGAAAATAGTCGAAAAAAGATCAAAAGCAATCACGATTGTCAGAATTGTTACCGGAGAAGCTAGAATTAGAGAAATGGAGAAACTGAAGGAGGAGAAGTGAAGTGTGAAGGAGATTTCTCGTTGGTGCATATATATAGGGCCTGAGCATTTATTGCATACAGAAACTGAAGCGGATGCATTAGTAATTGAAGAATTAATTGCTTTGACTAAGACAGGTTAGATAAAGAGGAAAAATCTAGAATGGGAAAGATCGAGAAGTGATGGGGGACCCGATATGAGAAAGATTGGAAAAGGAGAGGGTCATAATAGAGAGATCAGAAGGAATAGGGAGCGGAAAGCATGAAGAGGATAAAATGAACTTCCAATCAACTCTCCTCATAATCAGTGCTGAGTTAGTTAAAGCATTGTAGGCAGATTAAATCTTCATCACACGCCTCATTTGCAGAAACGCCCACCTAGCTGACAGACGCCAAAACAGTTATGACAGCTCTGTACACCTCAATCTCCACCATTGATCATACTTGTAAGGATGGACCTGGAGCCCTTGGATCAAAAGCGCATTTACGTGTCGGCGCTTTTATTCCCCTCGGATCCATCTTGTAAGGCAAGACCCTGAGCCATTGGATTAAGAGGAGAAAGGATGGATATTCTGAATAGGATCCCAGCTGTCCATTTTGATTCTCTTTAATTCTCAGACATCGGATCATATCCCTTTGAATCTAAATCCTCCGTCTCCCCTGCAGAGATCCTGACCCTTCATTAAGAGCACCTGTTCCCTATAAATACCTGCATGCAATACTGTAGAGGGGACGGACGAAAAAAGGGTGGTGGTGATTATAGTGGAAAGGCTCTGAAATTTGATTCAGTCTTGCTACTTTGCCATTCTAAGCTTTCATAGAATCGAGAAACTTCAGAAACCAGTTTTCTTAAGTATCTCCATTGAAGGAGTTTTGGACCGTGAAATTCTTCATTTTCAGTGTTTGTTCATTACTCTGCGAGACCATTTTTTTTGTTCAGTTTCGTCTTCACCACCCTAACATTAGCATATTATTCTCCAAGCTTGACTTCATTCCGACCCGGTTACCGTCGCTTCTGTTCAACTGCATTCCGACCTGGTTCTCGTTACTTCGAAGTAAGCATTAGTCCTTCGACCATTAGCTTTCAACTCTACAATATTTGTAGTTCCAGAGTTAGTTCAATAGCCTCAACCTCCCACAGGTAAGTGTTTAGACTATCATTTTGCCAAATGCTCGTGTTTTATTTTATCTGTTCTTATTTTTGAAATTCTATTATGTTCAGTTACACTAAAATCCCAACGTAGATTATTCAGGCTGATTGTTATTTCCCCAGTCTACTTCTTCTATTCATTCGTAAACTTTATTTATTTCTTTTTAGTTTTCATTTCCTTCGAAAATAGGTGTTCTGGTTATGGGCAACTCGTAGGTAACTTAAAAGATATTGGTAGAAGTATCTTAACGTGAAAGTTTTCGAACAAATAAAAATAACAAAAGGTCGAATAGTTAGATTAGAGGAATAAGTTATGAGATCAGGCTACGAAATGAGCCCAGGAGATAACATAATAGAGCGAGAATCGAGATGAGATCAGGTCCCAGACTAGTAACCAAAAGAGATCGGATATCGCCAGCCAAAGAGTTCTGATAAGGCGATCACATAGGAGATCATCGAGAAGTTTGATCTTGTATCCACCCTCTAGTTATAAGGCATCAGTGGGTTAAGAGAAGCTTTGGGCGGGTTTCTGGCCCTTCAGGCACCAGAATCCTTAGTTCAAGGTCCTTACGATATGCGATCCTAACAAACACTCTAAGAGATCGAGGGAAAGTTCTTACCTGGTTCTCATTTAAATAAAAACACGGAGATCGGAGGAGAGTTCTAATCTGAGATCCTTCACTTAAAATTTTAAACCAAATAGTCTAAGAGATCGAGGGAGAGTTCTTACATGAGTCTCATTTAAATAAAAACATAGAGATCGGAGGAGAGTTCTTATCCGAGATCCTTCACTAAAAATTTTAAACCAAACACTCTAAGAGATCGGGGGAGAGTTCTTACCTGATTCTCATTTAAATAAAAACACAGAGATCGGAGGAGAGTTCTTATCCGAGATCCTTCACTTAAAATTTTAAACCAAATACTCTAAGAGATCGGGGGAGAGTTCTTACCTGATTCTCATTTAAAAAAAAACATGGAGATCGAAGGAGAGTTCTTATCCGAGATCCTCCACTAAAAAACTTTAAACCAAATACTTTAAGAGATCGGGGGAGAGTTCTTACCTGATTCTCATTCAAAATTTAAAAAACACGGAGATCGGAGGAGAGTTCTTATCCGAGATCTTCCACTTAAAACACTTTAAACTGAATACTTTAAGAGAGCGGGGGAGAGTTCTTACCCGATTCTCAGCCAAAACCTTAATAAAATATGTGGAGATCGGAGGAGAGTTCTTATCCGAAATCTCCCGCTTAAAACTCTTAATAAAACATATCTAGAGATCGGGAGAAGCTTCTCACCCGAGCTCTCTTAACAAAAACCCAAATTAAAATAACACAATACACAAGATAACTCTACACAACACCTATTCACTAAAGGGCCATCTCATGAACTTGTGTTCTTGGGGCAACCCAAAATAAGTGAAATATCAAGTATTCCTTCATTTTGCATGAAGGATTAACATCATCACTATCCCAACCCTCTAATTATCTTTTTAATTTATGAAGAGCATAACATTAAATATGTTTACCCTCATTGAGGGACGAGGGGGATGCCTAACACCTTCAACTCCCGTATACGAACCCCGAACCTAGAATCTCTATTTTCGAAGTAGTTTCCTTTTAATTTATTTTCACAAATGGTTTTCTTTAATTTCCCTCAAAATTAAAGTAGCGACTCCTCACTTTACCCACTTCAGTGAAGAGCTCCGTCCAGGCAACCGCAAAATCCCTTACGATACTATATGTATGCATGGTGGCCTTTGATTAGCATAAAAAGCTTAGTTAAGGTACTTTCACATAATATGCAAGCAACTATGTCCAAAATGAGTAATGCCTTACAACTTTTTCTTATCCTCCTTTCCTTTTATCTTTCTTCAATGTTTGATTCTATTGAAGGTACAAAGTTAACTTCCGCTTCCAACAACTTCACTACAAGCTCTTGCTTGAGGTTGAGAGGAATGCACTTATTCAATTCAAAAATGGTCTTTACGATCCATCAGGTTGGCTCTTTTCTTCGGTTGGTGAGAATTGCTGCCAGTGGAAGGGTGTAGGCTGCAGCCGCGGAACAGGTAACATCATTAGCCTTAATCTCAGAAACCCATATAACCACTAATGTCCTGAGTGTTTGTTGTCAGATACTAAGTTTGAAGCATATAAAAGGTCACGTTTGGGAGGTCAAATTAATCCTTCCCTTGTTAAATTGAAATATTTGTCCTATTTGGACTTGAGCAATAACAATTTTCAAGGAATTCAAATTCCCAATTTCATTGGTTCTCTTCGAAAGTTGAAATGCCTTAATCTTTCTTACATGTCCCTTTTTAGAATGGTTCCCTCTTCTCTGAGAAACCTATCGAGCTTGTGATATCTTGATCTCTATGCACTTTCATATCGTTATGAAGCTGTCTGCACTTTTCTGCACTTTATATCGTTATGAAGTTGTCTGGGTTTCTGATATGTCCTGGTCCTCAAAACTCTATTCTCTTAATTACCTAAATCGGTTGCTAATAATAACTAATTTTAAAATTGGTTACTATTAGTAATAAATTTAGCAACTAATTATAAATTGGTAGCTAATAGCAATCGATTTTGGCAATCAGTTATAAATGAATCGTTAATAACAACTTATTAGCAATCAATTTAAAAATTTTTAAAAATAAATTATTTTATTAAAAAAAAAGCAAGTAATAAATCGATTGCAAAATTGGTTGCTAATAGAAATTGATTTCAGTAAGGTGAAATAATTGATTGCAAAACTGATTGTTTTTGTAGTGATATGAGAATGAGTTTTATAATAATTAAAATAAATATTTAAATTAAGATTTATACAAAATTAATTAAAATATTTATGTGAGTGCATATATCTAAATACAAAATTTGATCTACTAATTGTTAAACTTATTCTCATATGAAATTAAGCATATAGTATAACATTATATCATAAATAATATAAACATATATCATTAATATAACATTATAACCAAATAATAAAAAATATTTTCACAGAAAATATGTTTTTATAAATAATTTTTGTAAAAAATTATTTTAAAATACAAGTTTTTTTTTTCTTAAAAATAAATGAAAACTAAATCGAAAAGCGTACTTGGTAAGTTAGAATAGAGAAATCCCCTTTGAGAAACTTTCATTCATTTTTCATGACTTGTCGGTCTTAAGCGTGTTTAGTAAGACAAAATAGTTTAGGTTTGTTTAGTAAGTTAGAATAGGAGAAAAGGCCTTTGAAAAAATTTGATCTCACTTGCTCGACTTGATTTTAACTATATATAATATGACATTTTTCATTATATGATGTTATTTAAATTTTTTAGACACTAAATTAAAAAGCATATTCTATAAGTTAGAATAAAAAAAATGACCTTCGCAAAATTTGCATTAATTTTCTATGACTTGCACTTGCCGGTCTTAAGTGTGTTTAGTAAGTTAGAATAGAAAAAGAGCCTTCGAAAAAATTTCATCTCTATTGCCCCACTTGCTGGACTTGATTGTAACCATATACAATAATAATAATAATAATAATAATTGGAAAATCGCGTTTATTAATTTAAAAGTGAGCCTTTGGAAATTTTTGGAACTCACTTTGATGTCTTGTTGGCATTGAATCTGATCATGACATGATAATTTTTTTTAAGATCATATTTAATATAAATAAATTTTATTAATTCAATTATAAGTGTATATTTATTATGGGGATAAAAATTTTAGAAATTCTGAATCATTAATTATATAAAATTATTTATGTGGGTTAAATTCTATCAAAATTGTTAATTGTTATATTTAGGTTGTGTTGAATTCATAAATTTGAATTTAAAATATTAAATTCAAATTTTAAAATTTATAAATTTAAAAGTATTTTTTTAATAAAAAATTAATATTTATATTTAAAACGAAGATGAATATCTAATAAAAATTTTTTGTCAAATAGCATAGTTAATTTTGTTATTTAGAATTCTTGCCTTTTTAGTCTCTATATTTATTTTGAATTTAATTGAAATTCAAATTCTAAATTCATATTGTTTTTTTTTTTTTTTGGTCAAATAACAAAGTTAACTTCCTATAATTTCAACTTCACTACAAGCACTTGCCTTGAGGTTGAGAGAAATGCATTGATTCAATTCAAGAATGGTTTTAACTATCCTAGAAATCCATAAGAGTTCATGTCAAGCAGGCTGAAGCATATAAATAGTCACATTTCGGAAGTCAAATTAATCATTCTTTTCACTAATGCTACATAATTAGTTACTCTAACCATAATTGATTAATGGTGTATTTATTAATATAAGTATAAAAAATTAATAAATTAACTACTTTTTAAAATGAAAAAGGAATATAATTTTTCAAGTTCATGATTCAAGTTCGGTACAATTATCAATTGAATTTTGTGGATTTGTTGAGCATTTGCTATGTTTATTTTTTTTATATAGATAAATATTTGATTGTGTTTTTGTGATAAATCTTGTAACACCCCCGTTGTATAGCCTGGTATATTTCACTGTTCTGGTGACCGGTGTCGGTCCGGACAATTAATGGGATTAGGGCCACACTTAAGACAATTTGAGAAGCCATAAATACAAATAATTAGTAATGTTTAATTAGTTAACTATAAATAAGAAAAACAGAATATAAGAGGTTAAACGAGCCGAGAGTCACAGCGATGGGTGACCTCCTCGGGAAGGACTCCGAAGTCATTTTAAACTCAAATTTCGAACCGTAAAGTGACGCGGTCCTTAGGACCCTTATGAACACAAAGTGGAAAAGAGAAAATCACGAAAAGAACTGTTAAGTCGGTTAAATAATTAGGTCGTGAGCCGGAAGAAATATTGGATTATTTACAAACCGGGATGAACCGGCGAGGGGCAATTTGGTCAATTGACCCCGAGAGCTGACTCCTGACCTAACTGTCAAATAAAATCGGAGAAAAGAAAATTTCGGAATCGAGAATTAAATTAAAGAACTAATAAAAAAAAAGAAATAGAAAAAAAAGAAAAGGAAAGAGGTTGGAAAAGTCAAAGGGATGACATCATGTATGATGTCATAAAGGTTTAATTTAATTATTTTATTAATTTGGGAATTTTGGTCTTCAAAAAGGGATAAAGATGAAAAAAAAAAGAAAAGAAAAACAAAAAAAAATCACTTCTTCTTCCATGTTGTGCCGCCCCACCTTCTCCCTCTCTTCTCCATGAAAATTTCTTCCATTAAGCTTACACTTAAGCTTAATTTGCTCCACTTAATCTTCATAAATCCCATAAAAACCTTGTTAGACCTTGCAATCTCAACTTAAGCACAAGAAAGAAAGAAGAAAGAAGGAGAGAAATTGGAGAATTGGCATTAAAGTTGAGGTTAGTATGCTAACTTACTATTCTTCCATTCAAATGCATGTTTAAGTAATTAAGTGAGCTTAGAACTTGATTTAAATGAAACAAATATGGGGGAAGAATTAAACTGAATTTTTGGGCAACATGAGAGGAGTATGGTTTGCATGAATATGATGCAATTGAATGAGTTTAGAAACCTTACTTAGTTAAATGATTAACATTAAAATCATTAGAAGTAGTTAAATGCATGAAAGTGATGAGTTAGGGTTTTGAATGCTAGGGTTTGTGAACCAAATTTGGAGAAATGCATAAATGATATCTTTGACCAATTGTGGACTGAAAAATGGTCAATAATGACCAAAAGAGATGTGTGGGAATTTTTGGAATGAGAACCAAATTCGTAGGTCCAATGGTCATGCTGCTGGCAGCATGACCAAACCCAACTTGAAGGACCAAAACTCTAATTTTACAAGTCCAATTGATATGCCACCAATTGGGAATGAAAATAGACATAAAATAGCATAATTTTCATTAAGGAACCATGGCCAAAAATTGACCAAAACTTAATGAAACAATTGACCAAAGTGAAATGAGAGCAGGCTGCCACTGCACAAACTGACCAAATGAACTGTTCATTTGGTCATAACTCGAGCTAGGTAGGTCAAATTGACCTGAAATTTTAACCGTAATTAGATAAGATATAGATCTAAAATTTTTATGAAGAACTTCACCCCAAATTATGCCACTAACCTAGTCAGATTATTGAGCAAAGTTGACTTATCAAACCTGCAACTCTGCAGAATTACCATTGAGCAGTAATGTTTGAAGGGCTATAACTCTCTCTAGAAAACTCGGATTTAGGCGATTCTTGAACCGATGGAAATATAAGACATAGTAGAAATTTCATATGAAGAAAGTTAGACCAAATTATGGACTTAACTTGATCAAATTACTGAGCAAAGTTGGAACAAAAATCTGCCAGCATCAAAATTGCAGCATGAATAGTGCACGTGAACAGTAATTTTATTTTTGCCATAACTTGAGCTACAAAACTCCGATTGGGGTGATCCAAAAATGAGAATACACTTAAGACAATAAGGAACATTTTCTATGAAGGAAGGTTTGTCAAATTCCAACAGTAGATCGACTAATGGAATAGTGCAACTTCAGAGAACCAAAACCGAAAATTGGCAATTTTGCCAAAATGACCTAAGCTTTGAGAAAATGACCAAAACCAACAAGTTTAATGACCAAAATGTGGTGTGTGGGTGAAGTTAGAGTTCCCATACCTATTAAGCCTTAGAAAGTCAATAATTTGACTTGAATAGTGCAGTGAATAGTAATCCGAAACACAAAATTTCGAGAATGTCGAATTTAACACGTTAGAGCTAGGTAAATGTGAAGCTAAGTTTATTTTGGATTTATTTTAAGTTCTAGTACTGAAACATTATAAAATTGCATGTTTCAGTGGAAAAGAATACCGGAACAGAACCCGAGGAGTCTAGTCAAGGCCAACAGGCGACTCGTTTGAGGTTTGCGCACAATATATACTTTTATAATCATCTTTTGCATATTGTTTTGAATAATGTGAAATATTGGATTTTAGCATTCTTATGATGTTTGATTTAAATTGTGAAAGTTATTGTGTATATTTGAAATGATAATGTTTAGCAAATTGTTAAGATAAGTTTTGAAACCACAGTGTCATGACCATATATTTGAACACCTCACTAGCACGACTAGTGGGGGTAATTAGTTTTGAATTTTGATTCCTTCTCTGGAGAAGTGTTGAGGTGTGCTAGTAGAAGAGGATGTGAATGGATATCCGTATATTTGAGCTAGCTAGCCTGTGATATGATTTCTCTTTAGCCTCTGGCTATTGAGATTCATGTGATTTCTCTTTAGCCTCTGGCTATTGAGATTCTATTTGTTTCGAATGGCATGATCTAGCTGTGGGTTTTGTGAAATGTGTTTTGATACTTTGAAATGAAGTTGGTTTACATTTAAAATCTCACGATGCATGATTTGTATTAAATTTTCATGTTTAGCCAAATCTTTGAATAAATGTGCTTTAAGTTTTGCATAAAGATTATTTTAGTATATTGTGCACCACTGAGTCCTAGTACTCAGCGATAGCTTTATTGTCACGCAGATACAGAGATTAGAGGAGCAGCAGATCGAGTCACGAGGTGTGTGGAGTTATCACTTGAAGTCTTCTGTATAATTTATACCCTAATCAGAATACTTCTTTTGATGTATATATTGCACATAAATGTATGGACATGTAAAAGTGGGTATTGAGCAGTTTGTATAAAATTTGTATAAGTTGTAATATATATTGTGGTTTTGAAACTCTCTTAATGTAAATGTTGTAATAATGTATCTAAATTGTTTTGTTTCAACTGAAATATGAATGATATTGATTGACAGTATTTTGAGAATTATTGAACTTGTGAATTTGAGAAATTGGTTGAGATTGAGTATGAATTTGAAGCAGTGGTTAGAAAATTATTGGAAGTGCTTTTATTTCGTATTTGAAGAACTAGTTTCTCAAAATACAGAGGGAACTATGACAAAATTTTTATAAAATTTGCGTAAAAATAAAATGGGCCAAAAATATTAACTAGTTTTAGTTTAACTACATGTTTTAAGTACTTATTAGAAAATGCTCACCACTTATCAAAAATAAGAAAATTGTTTTAAAATCCTTTGTATGATACTTAATGAGTTATTGGTAGGTGAAGTGCGGTAGTTCATTAGGTATTCTACGGGATCATGTGATGCCTTACAGAGGGGTAGGATGTGACATGTTTTAGTGGTATCAGAGCAAATTTTTGAAGTATGTTTTAACTTGTGAATTTGTGTTTTTCTTTGTTAAGTACAACTGCTCAATGTCCATAATTGTTACATACAGTGCATTACATCATGAATATGAACTAACGGAGAGAAATCTCCTTGTGTTACTTGTTCAGGAGATACCCTAACTTCAGCCTAAAATGGAAGAAGGGGATCGCCATTGAGCAATTGCTGAAGCCGAGGCACAAGGAAGCCCCACTTTACCGAATGTCGGTGTGTTAGCAAGACCACCCCACAAATGCCGCAGCTTCCCAAAGATAGCCAGCAGATGGCTGCGATGTTTCAACAAATGGCTGGGGGTATGCCTGCTCAAGCTCCACCCCAACCACCTGTGGCACAACCACTGCCTCCAGCCAGACAATATGATAAATTATTGAAGTATGGGGCTACAGAATTTAAGGGTACAGTGGACCCTTTGGAGGCAGAGCAATGGCTTGAAAGAATGGACAGAGTATTTAAGAAGCTGCACTGCCAAGATGAACTGAAGTTTGAATATTCTGTGTCGCTACTGCAAGGGGATGCGTATGACTAGTGGAAGACCATCCCCCACAGCTTGGCTGAACCACCGCTTGACACAGGATGACTTAATTAGAGAGTTAAGACAGAAATACATCCCAGACGCATATGTTGATCAGAAGTTGCAAGAATTTTTGAGTTTGAAACAAGGAAATCGATCAGTGGCAGAGTATGAGAGGGAGTTCTCCCGTCTGAGTCACTATGCGGAGAGTCGCCTTACTACCAGCAAAGCAAGATGCAAGAGATTTGAGACGGGTTTGAAGCCCAGCATAAGGATGCAAGTTGTGGGATTTCGACACAAAGAACTTCTCGTAACTTATGTCCCAAGCACTTGAACTGGAAAGAGTTGAAGCAGAAGCAACCCCAGTGAAGGAAAAAGCTGAGAAATCAAAAAAAGACAAGGGGGAAAAATCAGTTGAACAGAGTTCTGGTGCTACCTCTGGAAAGAGAAAGAAGTTTAGTGGACCCAGCAGGGGTCGAGGTGGAAGATTTAGTAGAGGCAGATTTTCCGGACAGAGACCCCTAGGTCTAGTCGCAATGAGCGTGGGTTCACATTCTCGCCGCCTCCGAGACTTGTGGCAAGATTCATGGGGAGTGTTATTGGGCCACTGAGCTCGCTTTAATCATGAGGCAAGGGCCATTTAGCAAGAGACTGCACTAGTGCTCCGAGATATGGTCCAGCTCCTACAACTGTCGAGGGATCTATTCAGAGTCCTGCTCCCAGAGGTTCACAGTCAGTTGGCAGAGGAAGAAGCAGAGGTAGAGGCACTACTTGCAACAGGTGGCACATTGGTCAATCAAGACAAGGAAGTGCTTCAACCGAATCTACGCAATGAAACAAATGAGAAGAGGCCGAGACTTCTGATGTGGTAGCTGGTACATTCTCTATCTCTGGTCAAGATGTATTTGTATTGTTTAATCCGGGTTCAACCCATTCATATGTTAGTGCTAGCATAGTTAGTTCACTTGCTGTTCCATGTGTGCAAATGGATTTCGAAGTGCTAGTAACTAGTCCTTTAGGACAAGAGGTCTGGGTCAACAGAATTTATAGAGACTATCCTTTGGTGATCCAAGGACATGTTTTCCTGTCAGACTTGATTGAGATGCCCTTCAAAGAGTATGATATTATCTTGGGCATGGATTGGTTAGCCAGGCATCATGCTATGATTGATCAGAGATCAAGATACTACTTTTGGTCTCCTCTGTACGGTGATGTGGTAATACACGGGGAGAGGCATTTACTGCCATCAAACATCATTTCGTCTGCACTAGCCAGAAGAATTATCAGAAAGGGGTGTGAAGCATACTTGGCACATGTGATAGACACCCAGGTGGGGAGTCCAGCACTAAGGGACATCTCTACGGTATGTGACTTTTCGGATGTGTTTCCTGATGAATTGCCAGGATTACCTCCAGAAAGAGAGGTGCAGTTTGAAATTGATGTTATGCCTGGTGTGGATCCAATCTCCATAACGCCATATAGAATGGCACCTGCAGCATTGAAAGAGTTAAAAGTGCAATTACAAGAATTGCTTGACAAGGGCGTTATCCGCCTAGTGTGTCACCTTGGGGAGCGCCAAGGTTGTTTGTAAAGAAGAAAGATGGCACTCTCTTGTGTATTGATTATCGCAGCTGAATAAGATGACAATAAAGAATAGATATCCATTACCCGCATTGATGACTTGTTTGATCGGTTGAGGGGTGCAACAGTTCTCCAAAATTGACTGAGATCGTTATTATCACCGAAGGTACAAGAGCAAAGTATTCCTAAAATCGCTTCGTAACCCGCTATGGCTATTATGAGTTCTGGTTATGCCATTCGGGTTAACTAATGCTCCTACCGCTTTTATGGATCCGATGAACACTATTTTCGCACCATACCTTGACCAGCTTTGTTGTGGTATTCATAGATGATATATTGGTCTATTCGAGGAATGCGTAAGAGCATGATAGACATTTGCGGATTGTACTGCAGACTTTGAGGGAGAAAGCAACTATATGCCAAATTGTCAAGTGTGAATTTTGGTGAAGGAAATATCTTTCTTGGGGCATGTAGTATTAGAAGAGGCATTAAGGTAGATCCAAGTAAGATTGAAGTCGCCCTTAATTGGAGGCCACCCGTAAATGTCACGTAGATTCGTAGTTTTCTGGTTTAGCCGATACTACCGTAGATTTGTGAAGGATTTTCCATGTTGGCATCTCTATTGACCAAGCCGCTTAGAAAAGATGTAAAATTTCAAAGTGACGGATAAATGCCACAGAGTTTTGATGAATTGAAGAGATGTTTGATCAAGCTCACCCTAACTTTACCCACACCGAGTAAAGAATATACGCTATACTGATGCTTCTCACAACGGGTTAGGTTGTGTGTTGATGCAAGATCGAAATGTCATTGCCTATGCATCACGCCACTAAAACCGCATGAGAGGAATTATCCGACACATGATTTGGAGCTTGCAATTATTGTGTTTGCTCTTAAGATCCGAGACATTATTTGTATGGGGAGAAATGTTATATCTACACGATCATAAGAGTTTGAAGTATTTGGGCACCCGTAAAGAGTTGAATTTGAGACAGAGGAGATAGTTAGAGTTGATAAAGACTATGATTGTCCGATAGACTATCACCAGTGAAAGCTAATGTTGTGGTCGACGCCTAAGTCGCAAGACTATGGCAAGTCTACAAGTTACTCCTTTGTCTTTGGTACATGAGTTGAGGTTATTACATGCCACTTAGAGATTAGTGATGATGGGCAGATAATGTTGCATGGCATGTACAAATGTTGATTGATCGATTAGAATGGTCGCCGTAATGATCGTGGCATCGTGTCGATGGAAGAAGTCCAGCAGGGTAAGAAACTAGAGTTCTCAATCAGAGATGATGGTTTACTGCTACACCAGGGCAGAATGTGTGTTCCTAATGATGTTGATTTGAGGCAGATCATTTTGAAGGAAGCACATGAGTCTCCTTTTGCCATGCACCCTGGTGGTATAAAAATGCATAGGGGGCTAAAGGAGCATTACCGGTGGATGGGTATGAAGAGAGATGTGACAGAGTTTGTGTCCAAATGCCTAACTTGTCAGCAAGTAAAGGCAGAGCATCAAGTACCCACTGGGTTGTTACATCCACTACCAGTATCAGAGTGGAAATGGGAGAGAATAACAATGGATTTTGTAATGGGACTTTCGCGGACACAGAAGAGTCATAATGCAGTATGGGTCATTGTCGACAGACTGACTAAGTCTGCTCATTTTCTGCCAGTCCGGATGGACTACAGTTTGGATAGATTGGCCAAGTTGTACATTGATGAGATTGTGAGACTGCATGGAGTGCCAGTATCCATTGTATCAGACAGAGATCCTAGATTCACTTCTAGATTCTGGGGTAGTCTTGAGAGAGCCCTAGGAACTAGATTGAACTTCAGTACTGCATTCCACCCACAGACAGATGGCCAGTCTGAGAGGGTAATTCAGATCTTGGAGGACATGCTACGGGCTTGTGTGATTGAGTTTGAGGGTAGTTGGGATACACACTTGCCTTTGATTGAGTTTGCTTACAACAACAGCTACCAATCAAGCATTGGGATGCCTCCATATGAAGCTTTGTATGGCAAAAAATGCAGAACCCCGTTGTGTTGGGATGACGTGGGTGAAAGAAAAATGATCGGACCCGAAATTGTTCAACAGACTGAAGAGAAAATCAAGGTGATCAGGGGTCGACTTAAAACTGCATCAGACCGTCAAAAGTCCTATGTTGATTTGAAAAGAAGGGATATTGAGTATGCAATGGGTGAGAAAGTTTTCCTCAAGGTTTCTCCTTGGAAGAGGATTATGAGATTCGGCCGAAAGGGGAAACTAAGTCCTCGTTTTATCGGGCCATATGAGGTTCTGGAAAGAGTGGGTCCTTTGGCATATCGGTTGGCACTACCTCCAGAGTTGGAGAAGATACATAATGTCTTCCATGTGTCTATGTTGAGGAGGTATCGATCAGACCCATCTCATGTACTACCAGTAGAAGAAATAGAAGTGAATCCAGACCTCACATATGAAGAAGAACCCATAAAGATTCTGGCTTATGAGGTGAAGCAGCTACGGAATAAGCAGATACCGTTGGTAAAAGTGCTGTGGAACCATCATTCGGGCCAAGAAGCTACTTGGGAACGAGAGGAGGACATGAGGAGACAACACCCACAGCTATTCAGAGATTGATACCAGGTAAAATTTCGAGACGAAATTTATTTAAGGGGGGGAGAATTGTAACACCCCCGTTGTATAGCCTGGTATATTTCACTGTTCCGGTGACCGGTGTCGGTCCGGACAATTAATGGGATTAGGGCCACACTTAAGATAATTTGAGAAGCCATAAACACAAATAATTAGTAATGTTTAATTAGTTAACTATAAATAAGAAAAACAGAACATAAGAGGTTAAACGAGCTGAGAGTCACAGCGATAAGTGACCTCCTCGGGAACGACTGAGAAGTCATTTTAAACTCAAATTTCGAACCGTAAAAAGTGACGCTGCGGTCCTTAGGACCCTTATGAACACAGTGGAAAAGAGAAAATCACGAAAAAGAACTGTTAAGTCAGTTAAATAATTAGGTCAGGGAGCCGAAAGAAATATTAGATTATTTACAAACCGGGATGAACCGGCGAGGGGCAATTTGGTCAATTGACCCCGAGAGCTGACTCCTGACCTAACTGTCAAATAAAATCAGAGAAAAGAAAATTTCGGAATCGAGAATTAAATTAAAGAACTAATAAAAAAAAAAGAAATAGAAAAAAAAGAAAAGGAAAGAGGTTGGAAAAGTCAAAGGGATGACATCATGTATGATGTCATAAAGGTTTAATTTAATTATTTTATTAATTTGGGAATTTTGGTCTTCAAAAAGGGATAAAGATGAAAAAAAAAAAAGAAAAGAAAAACAAAAAAATCACTTCTTCTTCCATGTTGTGCCGCCCCACCTTCTCCCTCTCTTCTCCATGAAAATTTCTTCCATTAAGCTTACACTTAAGCTTAATTTGCTCCACTTAATCTTCATAAATCCCATAAAAACCTTGTTAGACCTTGCAATCTCAACTTAAGCACAAGAAAGAAAGAAGAAAGAAGGAGAGAAATTGGAGAATTGGCATTAAAGTTGAGGTTAGTATGCTAACTTACTATTCTTCCATTCAAATGCATGTTTAAGTAATTAAGTGAGCTTAGAACTTGATTTAAATGAAACAAATATGGGGGAAGAATTAAACTGAATTTTCGGGCAGCTTGAGAGGAGTATGGTTTGCATGAATATGATGCAATTGAATGAGTTTAGAAACCTTACTTAGTTAAATGATTAACATTAAAATCATTAGAAGTAGTTAAATGCATGAAAGTGATGAGTTAGGGTTTTGAATCTAGGGTTTGTGAACCAAATTTGGAGAAATGCATAAATGAAATCTTTGACCAATTGTGGACTGAAAAATGGTCAATAATGACCAAAAGAGATGTGTGGGAATTGTTGGAATGAGAACCAAATTCGTAGGTCCAATGGTCATGCTGCTGGCAGCATGACCAAACCCACTTTGAAGGACCAAAACTCAAATTTTACAAGTCCAATTGATATGCCACCAATTGGGAATGAAAATAGACATAAAATAGCATAATTTTCATTAAGGAACCATGGCCAAAAACTGACCAAAACTTAGTGAAACAATTGACCAAAGTGAAACAATTGACCAAAGTGAAATGAGAGCAGGCTGCCACTGCACAAACTGACCAAATGAACAGGAACTGTTCATTTGGTCATAACTCGAGTTAGGTAGGTCAAATTGACCTGAAATTTTACCCGTAATTAGATAAGATGTAGATCTAAAATTTTCATGTAGAACGTCACCCCAAATTATGCCACTAACCTAGTCAGATTATTGAGCAAAGTTGACTTATCAAACCTACAACTCTGCAAAATTACCATTGAGCAGTAATGTTTGAAGGGCTATAACTCTCTCTAGAAAACTCGGATTTAGGCGATTCTTGAACCGATGGAAACATAAGACATAGTAGAACATTTCATATGAAGAAAGTTAGACCAAATTATGGACTTAAATTGATCAAATTACTGAGCAAATTTGGATAAAAAATCTGCCAGCATCAAAATTGCAGCATGAATAGTGCACGTGAACAGTAATTTTATTTTGGCCATAACTTGAGCTATAAAACTCCGATTGGGGTGATCCAAAAATGAGAATACACTTAAGACAATAAGGAACATTTTCTATGAAGGAAGTTTTTCAAATTCCAACAGTAGATCGACCAATGGAACAGTGCAACTTCGGAGAACCAAAACCGAAAATTGGCAATTTTGCCAAAATGACCTAAGCTTTGAGAAAATGACCAAAACCAACAAGTTTAATGACCAAAATGTGGTGTGTGGGTGAAGTTGGAGTTCCCATACCTATTAAGCCTTAGAAAGTCAATAATTTGACTTGAATAGTGCAGTGAATAGTAATCCGAAACACAAAATTTTGAGAATGTCGAATTTAACACGTTAGAGCAAGGTAAATGTGAAGCTAAGTTTATTTTAGATTTATTTTAAGTTCTAGTACTGAAACATTATAAAATTGCGTGTTTCAGTGGAAAAGAATACCGGAACAGAACTCGAGGAGTTGAGTCAAGGCCAACAGGCGACTCGTTTGAGGTTTGCGCACAACATATACTTTTATAATCATCTTTTGCATATTGTTTTGAATAATGTGAAATATTGGATTTTAGCATTCTTATGATGTTTGATTTAAATTGTGAAAGTTATTGTGTATATTTGAAATGATAATGTTTAGCAAATTGTTAAGATAAGTTTTGAAACCACAGTGTCATGACCATATATTTGAACACCTCACTAGCACGACTAGTGGGGGTAATTAGTTTTGAATTTTGATTCCTTCTCTGGAGAAGTGTTGAGGTGTGCCAATAGAAGAGGATGTAAATGGATATCCATATATTTGAGCTAGCTAGCCTTGTGATATGATTTCTCTTTAGCCTCTGGCTATTGAGATTCATGTGATTTCTCTTTAGCCTCTGGCTATTGAGATTCTATTTGTTTCGAATGGCATGATCTAGCTGTGGGTTTTGTGAAATGTGTTTTGATACTTTGAAATGAAGTTGGTTTACATTTAAAATCTCACGATGCATGATTTGTATTAAATTTTCATGTTTAGCCAAATCTTTGAATAAATGTGCTTTAAGTTTTGCATAAAGATTATTTTAGTATATTGTGCACCACTGAGTCCTAGTACTCAGCGATAGCTTTTATTGCTGTCGCAGATACAGAGATTAGAGGAGCAGCAGACTGAGCTGCTGAGGTGTGTGGAGTTATCAGCTTGAAGTCTTCGGGTATAATTTATACCCTAACTGTAAATACTTCTTTTGATGTATATATTGCACATAAATGTATGGACATGTAAAAGTGGGTCTTGAGCAGTTTGTATAAAATTTGTATAAGTTGTAATATATATTGTGGTTTTGAAACTCTCTTAATGTAAATGTTGTAATAATGTATCTAAATTGTTTTGTTTCAACTGAAATATGAATGATATTGATTGACAGTATTTTGAGAATTATTGAACTTGTGAATTTGAGAAATTGGTTGAGATTGAGTATGAATTTGAAGCAGTGGTTAGAAAATTATTGGAAGTGCTTTTATTTCAGGTATTTGAAGAACTGGTTTCTCAAAATACAGAGGGAACTCTGTCAAAATTTTTATAAAATTTGCGTAAAAATAAAATGGGCCAAAAATATTAACTAGTTTTAGTTTAACTACATGTTTTAAGTACTTATTAGAAAATGCTCACCACTTATCAAAAATAAGAAAATTGTTTTAAAATCCCTTGTAGGATACTTAATGAGTTATCGGTAGGTGAAGTGCGGTAGTTCATTAGGTATTCTACGGGATCATGTGATGCCTTACAGAGGGGTAAGGTGTGACAAATCTTATACGGTAGCTTAGCCTTGATTAATCCTTTTAAAGATAAGAAATGTGTGGTTCTAGTTTGGCTCAGGGTCTTCTTAGAAATTAGAATCGAATCGAAATTTTGTTATGTTTTTTATTCGATTTTTCATTGTTTCGGTTTCGATTTCGGTTCGATATGATTATCAATTCTTTTGTTCGGTACGATTCCAATTCGGTTTACAGTTCTTGAAATAATTTTATATAATTATTTCCTTAAAAATTTATATTTAAATTAATATTTAAGTTTTAAATAGGATTATTAGTACATAATATATTATATAATATATCTTTTAGACATTTGTAAATTATATAATCTTTATATATATAATTTAAGATTAAGTATATTATATAATATAATAGTATAAGTATATTATATAATATACATTTTATCTATTTATTAATTATGTAATATTTAACTATAAGATACGAATATAATTATGAATATATATATATATATATATATATATATATATTTATTAAAAGTATATAATACATTTAAAAAATCATAGAAAAAATATGTATAAATTCGGTTCTTTGTTCGGTTTCAGTTTAGTTTTTAGTGAAGAATCAAAACCAAACTAAAGTATCAAAATAGCTTCTCTTCAGTATGAATCTTCGGTTCGAGTTGGAACCCCAAGAACCATGCAAAGCCCTACTTGTGATTACTTCTTAAAAAAAAAAAAAAAAATTCTCTTGTGATTTCTATGAGACAAATGCTTGCTTTGGATTGAGAGGTTTAAGCCTTATATTTTTAAAAAGCAAATTTCTAGAGATTAATTGGCTAATTTTATGGGTACTTATCTTTTTCATGCGTCTCCTGGCTGTTAAATGACATTAATGGTGTTTCTATCTTTTTTTAGCCTGCGCTCACTTTTATTGCAAAAAAAAAAAAAATAATAATAATAATAATAAATAAATAAATAAATAAATAAATAAAGGTAAATTACCATAAGATTCTCATAGTTTGTCAAAATTAATTTTTTAGTATTTTTTTTTTTAAATTAAAATGTATCTCTATTTTATAAAATCGAACTCTTTAGTCTTTTTATTAGATTTCTATAAAAAAAAAACCATTAGTAAATAGTATCAATAAATACAATTACAGGGTCTAAAACTATAAATATTCAAGATTAAAACAAGTTGACTAACTTTTTTTTTACTGAATGATTAAAGAGTTTGATGTTGCAAAATATAGAGATGTTTTAATTGGGTTTTAAAAAATAGGAAATAAAAAATTAATTTTAATAGAATATAGCGACCTAATAGAGATTTACCCAAAAAATAATAATACTAAAAGTGCATTGAAAAAATTAGAGTAGAAAGAGGCCTCTAAAATATTTTGGAGAGTATGGTGTAGATACAAGCAAAAGCGCGGCATCATACAAAGTCATGTAAAAGTCTTTCTTTAAAATCTCATCTTTCTTTAAAATTTATAATGAGAGTATTAATACAATACAAATATTTATATTTAATTTAACTTATATATAAATTTGAATTTATAATAGGCATAAAATTATTTAATTGTTATGTTATTAAAAAAAAGATAAGTTAATAGAAAATATTTACTTCATCGATTTATGATTTATGATTTTTGTAAAGAGTTTAAATCTTCTTAAACAAAAAAAAAATCTCAATCTAATTAATTTCAATAACTTTTTTATATTTTAATTATTATTTAATTGAATTATTATAATTTCAACAATAATATCAATACAATTCCTAACGCGAGCAGCAATTATAAAGTTTGGATGCTGAAAATTTTCATCTCCCTTCCATGACTTTTTAGCCTTAATTCTAGCCATAATATGATGTTCATTTAAAATTTTTATACACTAAACTCCATTTTTTTTGTAAAAAATATTTTTTTTATTTTTTAATATTTGAGGCACTTAAAAAATAGACAAATAAAAAATAATTTCCTAATCAGAAGGAAAATTAAATTAATAGTAAGAAAAATAACTTTTTTTTATAAAAAGAGTCATTTTATAAATTTTAATAATTTTATTAAAATTAAAAAAAATATTTATACATAAATGATATAAACATATATCATTAATATAATATTATAACCAAATAATAAAAAATATTTTCAGAGAAAATATTTTTTTAAATAATAATTTTCATAAAAAATATTTTTAAAATACAAGTTATTTTCTTAAAAATAAACGGAAACTAAATCGAAAAGCGTGCTTGGTAAGTTAGAATGGAGAAATCCCCTTGAGAAATTTTCATTCATTTTTCATAACTTATCAATCTTAAGCGTGTTTAATAAGTTAAAATAGCTTAGGCATATTTAGGAAGTTAGAATAGGAAAAAAGGCCTTAGAAAAAATTTCATCTCACTTGCTGGACTTGATTGTAACTATATATAATATGACATTTTCTATGATATGATGTTTATTTAAATTTTTTAGACACTAAATTAAAAAGCGTATTCTATGAGTTAGAATAATAAAAATGACCTTAGAAAAATTTGCATTCATTTTCCATGACTTGTGCTTGTCGTTCTTATGTGTGTTTAGAAAAAGGGCCTTGGAAAAAATTTAATCTTTATTGCCCCACTTGCTGGACTTGATTGTAATCATAGATAATAATAATAATAATAATAATAATAAACTTATGAGCATCACGGTTGAAAAAATTTTGGAAAACTGCGTTTATAAATTTTTGGAGCTCACTTTGATGTCTTGTTGGCATTGACTCTTATCATGACATGACAATTTTTTTTAAGAACATATTTAATATAAATAAATTTTATTAATTCAATTATAAGTGTATATTTATTATGTGGATAAAAATTTTAGAAATTCTGAATCATTAATTATATAAAATTATTTATATGTGAGTTAAATTCTATCAAAATTGTTAATTGTTATATCTAGGTTGTGTTTGAATTCATAAATTTGAATTTAAAATATTAAATTTAAATTTTAAAATTTTAAAATTTAAAAGTATTTTTTTAATAAAAAATTAATTTTTATATTTAAAATGAAGGTGAATATCTAATAAAATGGTGTATTTATTAATATAAGTATAAAAATTAACAAATTAACTACTTTTTAAAATAAAAAAGGATTATGACTTTTCAAGTTCATGATTCAATTATAAATAGTTATTTTTTGAATTTTGACAATTTTATTGAAGTATAAAAATATTTATATATGAATAATATAACCATATAACATTAATATAACATTGTAACTAAATAATAAAAAATATTTTCATAAAAATATTTTTTAAAAAATAATTTTTGTAAAAAATATTTTAAAATACAAATTATTCTCTTAAAAACAAATGAAAACTAAATCAAAAAGCATATTTGGTAAGTTAGAATAGAGAAATCGTCTTTGAGAAATTTTCATTCATTTTCCATGACTTATCGGTCTTAAGCGTGTTTAGTAAATTAAAATAGTTCAATCAATCTTAAACTATACGAAATTAGTTATAGTTCAGTCAAATTCCATAAAAAATATTCTTCAATTATATCCTATTAGATGGTGATGATGATTATTATTATTATTATTATGCAAACATTAATTATAAATGAGTCAAATTTTATCAAAATTAATATATTATGTAAATGATTTTTTAGAAATTTATAATTTGTAAATAAATTTCAGAGATAACATATAAAATATGAATAATGAGAATTCATAAAGATAGATTTTACAAACAGTTTATCAAAAAATAATAATGAATTTATTTAATTTATTGAATGTTCTTTCTTAAATCTTATCCTATATGTCGACACCATATTTTGGCCGACCTCTGAAGTCAAGGGACTTTTTAATCAACTTTATAAGCCGTTCTCAGCCGATGTCTTTCGATCACAAATGACTTTTCCGAACTCATCGATTGCTCGACCACGGAATGAACCGATCCCACACTTAGTTAATCGTTTTCCGATCTCTTATCAGATGGGTTCAAATCTATAACGGGTCTCTGTACCATCCAGTCTTGCCTCCGATCTCTCTTTACAAATATTGTGGAAATTCATTTAGCTAATGTTAGAATCGGGGTTCTCACTTGAATGTCCCAGATATTCCTTAAAATAAAGTTAAGGTTTCTATCCGGTTCAATGACGATCCTGATCTTAAGAATTTAAATCAAGTCTTTCCAATTCTAAGGTTCCAAAGTTTTACCCGGTGCTGAGTCCGATCTCATGTTTACAATGTTTTCCATTCTCTTATATTTAGGTTAATGGTCGCTTTCAAGTTTGATGTCCAATACATTCAAACAATTAAGTACTCATGTAATTTGGACGCTTTTCGATCTCATCAAGAAATTGAACAGAAAAAGGACTTCAATTCATTTCAAAATAAAATTTACAAGTCATTCGGCTAGAGGGTCTCCCCAAACCTGCTCTTCAAGTACATCATTATTTCTCTCATTCTCTCTCTCTCTCTCTCTGGCTCCTTGTCCCTCTCATCTTCGGCCTTTGGGGTGAGCTCATTCTTTCAGGAGAAGTCTTCTTCAGGATACCGCTTCTTCAGCTCGGCCAGAAGGTCATTATGGGTGATCACATAAGCCCCGGCCTCCTTTGTGGTGCTCTCCTCTTCCTTAGCTTGAAGCTCCTCATCCTTGGCTCGAAGCTCTTCCTTTTTCGCTCGAAGGTCTTTAGCATAACGAGTGAGATTGGTAGACCGACCAGCTCGGGAGTCTTCAAGTTCTCACTCCACCTCCGCTATCCTCTCCTCATAATGCTTCATCCGATCTTCCATTCTGGTGATGTAGTCATTAGCAGAGGAGAGCTGAGCTTGTGCAGCTGAGGCGTCTTGGACCGCCTTAAGGATCTCCTTCCTTATGGTGTGGGCTTTCTCTTTGAGTACGTGCTGGTTTACAATGGCCTCTAAGCCTAAGCTCATTGTCTGAGCTAAGATATCATCAATGCTCTCCTCTGCCAACCTGTTTCGATCTTCTTGGAAGCAGATGGAAGCTCCCATGACTTTGGCCAGGCCGGGATTCTCTCTTGTAGAGCGTCCTTTCCAGCGATTGGATTAGGAGTTGAGCGCCCTGGGAACGTGTCCTAACCATAGGACCCGAGGATTCCCCTTCCACATTAGATGAGATCGGAGGAGGCGGGGGAGGCGAAAGCTCGATTTACTGAGGAGTAGGAGCGATGACCTCTACCTCAGGGATCGGTTGCTCCTGAGATCGAGGAGGATAGCTCGACACCTCTACTAATTCACAACGAGGGGTCTGAGCATCAGCAATGGTGGCCCCCTTCATCGCCCGCACTTTTATGGAGACCTCCCTCTTTTGCTTGTGGCTCTCCTTGGATGCATCGCCGCCCGCCATACCTGCACAAAGAAGAAGTCAGTGAGTTCGCTAAGATTCAGAGACTAGAGATATAGGTAGTACCAGTGCCGAGGTCAGAGAGCTGAAGCTCGTATTCTTCGTCAGTGATCAGCCACATCATCCAATACTTTAGTTCGGTCATAACCTGTCACACCTCACCCCTCTGTAAGGCATAACATGATCCCGTAGAATACCTAATGAACTACTGAACTTCACCTACTGATAACTTATTAAGTATCCTACAAAAGGATTTTAAAACAATTTTTCTTACTTTTATAAGTGGTGAGCATTTTCTCATAGGTGTTAAAATATTTAATTAAAGTTGAAAACCAGTTAAAATTTTTGGTCCATTTTATTTTTCCGCAAATTTTATAAAAATTTTGGCAGAGTGCCGCCTGTATTTTGAGAAAACAATTCTTCAAATACCTGTAAAAAGCACTTCCAATTATTTATCAATTCCACAACCATCCTCCCAACCAATTTCAACATCATTTCTCAATTTCCAAAACTCAAATCCACAATTTCCAATTCAAATATCATCCAAAAATAATATTAAGCAATTTTATTCAAATTAGAAAAAAAAAAACACTTCCATTCATATGTAATTAAATGTAAAACAATTTATATACATCATATTAAAAATTTACATTAGGAAAATCCAAACTAAAATTTATTACAAACTTTATACAAATTGCTCAAGACCAGTTTTACATGTCCACACCTTTACATACATTACATACATCAAAATAAATTTGTATCGTCAGGGTATAAAATATACCTGATAACTTCAAAGCAGGTAGCTCCTCAATCCTCAGCAGCTCAATCTGCTGCTCCTCTAGTCTCTATATCAGGATAAAGAATTTATCACGAGTACTAGGACTCAGTGGTGTACAACATACTAAAATAATCTTTATGCAGAATTTAAATCATATTTATTCAAAAATTGGGCTGAACATGAGAATTAAATACAAAACATGAATTATGAGATTTTAATCCAAACAATTTCATTTCGAAGTGTCAAACCAATTTCATAAAACCCACAGTTATATCATGCCATTCGAAACAAATATAATCTCAATAGCCAGAGGCTAAGGAGAAGTCACATCACAAGGCTAGCTAGCTCAAATATATGAATATCCATTCAATTTATTCTTCTACTGGCACACACCTCAACACTTCAGCCAAAGAAGGAATCAAAATTCGAAACTAATTACCCCCACTAGTCATGCTAGTGAGGTGTTCAAATATATGGTCATGACACTGTGGTTTCAAAACTTATCTTAATAATTTACTAAACATTTATGCCATCTCAAATATACACAAATAACTTTCAATAATTTAAATCAAAAGCATAATAAATATTTCATCACAATGATGTCACAATTCAATATTTCAAATTATTCAAAACAATATACAGAAGAAAATTTACAGAAATTCTACATTGTGCATAAACCTTATATGAGTCGCCTTTTGACCTTGACTCGACACCTCGAGTTCCTTCCCGGTATTCTTTTCCACTGAAACACACAGTTTCACAGTGTTTCAGTATCATAACTTAGCATAAATCCAAAAATAAATTTAAATTCACTTTTACCTAGCTCTAATGTGCTAAACTTGACGTTCTTTAAAATTTGTGTTTTGGGGTTACTATTCATGACACTATTCAAGTCAATTTGTTGACTTTCTAAGGCTTAATAGGTATGAGAATGCCAACTTTAACCACATACCACATTTTGATTACTAAATTTGTTGGTTTTGGTTGTTTACTCAAATTCTAAGTCTTTTAGGCAAATTTGCAAATTTTCAGTTTTGGTGTCTTAAGTTGCACTGTTCCATTGATCATTTTTCTGTTAGAATTTGGCAAAGCTTTCCTCATAGAAAATGTTCCCTATTGTCTTAAATTTATTCTCCTTTTTGAATCACTCCATTTGGAGTTTTGTAGCTCAAGTTATAGCCATTTGAATCATGGTCGCTGATTGACTTAACCTGCATTTTCTAGGCAAATTCTGGTTCTGGCAGTTTTAGGTTACCAAATTTGGGTGGCCAAATGACTTGGTTAAGGGCATTATTTGGGTTTGTGTTCTTCATGAAAGTTTTAGGTCTATATCTCAACTGTCCACTGGTAAAATTTTAGGTCATTTAGACCTGCCTAGCCCAAGTTATGGCCAAATGAACAAATACTGTTCATTTGGTCATTTTTGTATAGGTCAGACTGCATAAGTCCAGATTTGGTCAATTTGTTCACTAGGTTTTGGTCACTTTTTGGGCATGATTCCTAAATTAAAAATGTTCCATTTTGTGTCTATTTTCATTCTCAATTGGCCTCACACCAATTGGACTTGTAAATCTTCAGTTTTGGTCCCTCAAAGGGACCTTGGTCCTACTGCCTGTAGCATGATGATGTCACTTTTCCCTTTTTCTTTTTCTTTTTTTTATTTATTTTTCCATTAGTTCTTTAATTTAATTTCCAATTCTGTAATTTTCTTTTCTCTAATTTTATTTGACAGTTAGGTCAGGAGTCAGCTCTCGGGGTCAATTGACCAAATTGCCCATCGCCGGTTCAACCCAGTTTGCAAATAATTCAATATTTCCTCCAGCTCACTGACCTAATTATTTGACTCGCTTAACAATTCTTTTTCGTGATTTTCTCTTTTCTACTATGTTCGCAATAGTCCTAAGGACCGCGACGTCACATTTTACGATTCAAAATTTGAGTTTAAATCGACTTCATAATCCTTCCCGAGAAGGTCACCCATCGCTGTGACTCTCGGCTCATTTAACTTCTTATGTTCTGTTTTTCTTTCTTATACTTAACTAATTGGCAATTACTAATTATTTGTGTTTATGGCTTCTCTAGTTGTCTTAAGTGTGGTTCTAATCCCCTTAATTTTCCGGACCGACACCGGTCACCGGAATAGTGAAATATACCAAGCAATGCAAATAGGGGTGTTACATAACCGCATCTAAGCATGAGAATTTCTGGGTAGAAGCCTGAGATTTTAACTCTTTCACCATGGCGTCTTCATCCTTATTTAAGGCGATATTCTTCGGGATTGGAGCAACCAAGTGTTGCCAACTCCGTGGGATACCCTCAAAGCCGTTCGGAATCTTGCTCCTCAATATGAAAAAGCGGTCCTTCCAATTCTTCAATAAAGAAGGGAGGTCGGTAAAGAGGGAGCAGTTCAGCTTAGCTTGAAAGAACTAGAACTCATCATCCTTCCTTCAGGCAAGCCTATGTAGCTCGGCAAAGACTTTAGCTATGGGTTCCAATCCCTTAGCTCGGCAGAGGCCCCAGAAAGCTATTAGAGTCCGCTAGGAGTTCGGATGCACCTGAGCTACCGAGATGTGGTGGAACTTTAGGATGGCTTTGTAAAATTCATCCAAAGGAAAATAGAGCCCGGCCTTCAGTTGCTCTTCGTATACTAGAGGAGATCACCTTCATCAAAGAAATGATCGGCCCGATGGTCGCCGTGGCACTTTATCAGTTCGAAGGAGTCGATCCGCAGGTTATACTCCTGACTTATGGATTGGAGATCGGTTTCCTTCAGAACGGACGGTAGCTCATCAACTGGTAGGTTTTCCCTCCTCGAAGAGGTTCCTTACTTCAGTTTGGTAGCCGGACCAGTAACTGGAACGATGGCAGTGCTGGTTCGATCGCCTAATCTTATTATATCGTCCTCTTGCGAGGTCCACGAAACATGGATGGAAGACGGGCTCGCAGCTCTTTGACCCTCGGTACCACTCATTTTCACAGAAAACAAAAGAAATTAACCGATAAGAGAATCAAAAACCTTACCGGAATGTGATTGGTGCCGGGAAACTTGAGAAAATGAGAGGAAACGTTGAGATTGCTAAGGAAAGTTTTGAAAATGACATAAGGAAATGACTGACTCACTTCACCCCTATTTATACCCGTCTGGGCATTAAATGCTCGCGAAGTTCCAAGCGACGCATTGGTTAGTGGAATCGGTTTGCTTCCTCGACACATCGCAAGAAGATTCTAGAAAAATAATAAAAATTCAAACAAATGAGATCGGCTTACTAAAGTCAATTTTCAAACTCAGGGATTGGTAAATAGCAACCAAATCGGATGCACTTGTCAGAGATTGAAAAATAAATAATGTGTTAATGAAACAAGATAATTAAATAAAATTTCATTTCATTTCAAAAGATTGGATTACATCAGTTGGGTGATCTCAAAAGATCGGATTACATCAGTTGGGCGATCGCATTACATCTTACCTAGTAGTGGCCTATGTCAAAGCATAGTCTTGTGGCTGAATCAAAAGACATGTTTGATCAGAGAGCTAGCCACAAGTGTTGGATAGATGTACAGCTCAGATAGGGTGACTATGACTGATATTGAGCGGAGTCATCGCTGATGTCATTGACCAGAATCGAGCTGCGGTCGGGACGCCCGATGTGGTGAGGGGCCAAATGAGCTTCAAAAGGCGGTCACCAACATTAACATTTAAATTAGCAGTCCTCTTGCTCGAGATTGGTCCACCAATTATACCGATAGACCGATTCAAGATCGGCATGATCGTCACTTTCGATCTTGATCGGTAAATGAGTCTGGTTCCCTCGCTGTCATCAGATGCTGTCCTCATGGTTCTCTGATCACCGGGGTCATAAATTTTCAGGTGAAGGGCACAGAAAATAGTCGAAAAAAGATCAAAAGCAGTCACCATAGTCAGAATTGTTACCGGAGAAGCTAAAATTGGAGAAATGGAGAAACTGAAGGAGGAGAAGTGAAGTGTGAAGGAGATTTCTCGTTGGTGTATATATATAGGGCCTGAGCATTTATTGCACACAGAAACCGAAGCGGATGTATCACTAACCGAAGAATTAATTGCTTTGACCAAGGCAGGTTGGATAAAGAGGAAAAATCTAAAATGGGAGAGATCGGGAAGTGATGGGGGACCCGATATGAGAAAGATCGGAAAAGGAGAGGGTCATAATAGAGAGATCGGAAGGAATAGGGAGCAGAAAGCACGAAGAGGATAAAATGAACTTCCAATCAACTCTCTTCATAATCAATGCCGAGTTAGTTAAAGCATTGCAGGCGGATCAAATCTTCACCGCACGCCTCATTTGCAAAACACCCACCTAGCTGACAGATGCCAAAACTGTTATGACAGCCTTGTACACCTTGATCTCCACCATTGATCATACTTGTAAGGATGGACCCAGAGCCCTTGGATCAAAAAGCAGACGACAGGTCCGACGCTTTTTATTCCCAGCCCTCGGATCCATCTTGTAAGGCAAGACCCTGAGCTGTTGGATTAAGAGGAGAAAGGACGGATATTCTGAATAGGATCCCATCCATCCATTTTGATTCTCTTTAATTCTCAGACATCAGATCATGTCCCTTTGAATCTAAACCCTCTGTCTCCCTTGCGAAGATCCTGACCCTTCATTAAGAGCACCCGTTCCCTATAAATACCTGCATGCAATACTGTAGAGGGGACGGATGAAAAAAGGGTGGTGGTGATTATAGTGGAAAGGCTCTGAAATTTGATTCAGTCTTGCTACTTTGCCATTCTAAGCTTTCATAGAATCGAGAAACTTCAGAAACTAGTTTTCTTAAGTATCTCCATTGAAGGAGTTTTGGACCCTGAAATTCTTCATTTTCAGTGTTTGTTCATTACTCTGCGAGACCATTTCTTTTGTTCAGTTTCGTCTTCATCGCCTTAACATCAGCATATTATTCTCCAAGCTTCAATTCATTTCGACCCGGTTACCGTCGCTTCGGCTCAACTGCATTCTGACCTGGTTCTCGATACTTCGAAGTAAGCATTAGTCCTTCGACCATCAGCTTTTAACTCTACAATGTTTGTGGTTTCAGAGTTAGTTCAATAGCCTCAACCTCCCACAGGTAAGTGTCTAGACTGTCATTTTGGCGAATGCTCATGTTTTATTTTATCTATTCTTATTCTTGAAATTTCTATTATGTTCAGTCGCACTAAAATCCCAACGTAGATTATTCAGGCCGATAATTATTTCCTGAGTCTACTTCTTCTATTCATTCCTAAACTTTATTTATTTTTCTTAGTTTTCATTTCCTTCGAAAATAGGTGTTCTGGTTGTGGGAAACTTATAGGTAACTTAAAAGATATTGGTAGAAGTATCTTAACATGAAAGTTTTCAAACAAATAAAAATAACAAAAGGTCGAATAGTAGATCAGAGGAATAAGTTATAAGGTCAGGCTACGAAACGAGCCCAGGAGATAACATTATAGAGCGGGAATTGAGATGAGACTGGGTCCCAGACTAGTAACCAAGAGAGATCGGATATCGCCAGCCAAAGAGTTCTGATAAGGCGATCACATAGGCGATCGGCGAGAAGTTCGGTCTTGTATCCACCCTCTAGTTATAAGGCATCAATGGGTTAAGAGAAGCTTTGTGCGGGTTTTTGGTGCCTTCAGGCGCTAGAATCCTTAGTTCAAGGTTCTTATGATATGCAATCTTAACAAACACTTTAAGAGATCGGGGGAGAGTTCTTACCTGATTCTCATTTAAATAAAAACACGGAGATCGGAGGAGAGTTCTTATCCGAGATCCTTTACTTAAAATTTTAAACCAAACATTCTAAGAGATCGGGGGAGAGTTCTTACCTGATTCTCATTTAAATAAAAACATGGAGATTGGAGGAGAGTTCTTATCCGAGATCCTTCACATAAAATTTTAAACCAAACACTCTAAGAGATCGGGGAAGAGTTCTTACATAATTCTCATTTAAATAAAAACATAAAGATCGGAGGAGAGTTCTTATCCGAGATCCTTCACTTAAAATTTTAAACTAAACACTCTAAGAGATCGGGGGAGAGTTCTTACCTGATTCTCATTTAAAAAAAACATGGAGATCGGGGGAGAGTTCTTACCTGATTCTCATTTAAGAAAAACACGGAGATCGGAGGAGAGTTCTTATTCGAGATCCTCCACTTAAAAAACTTTAAACCAAATACTTTAAGAGATTGGGGGAGAGTTCTTATCTGATTCTCATTCAAAATTTAAAAAACACGGAGATCGAAGGAGAGTTCTTATCCGAGATCTTCCACTTAAAACACTTTAAACTTAATACTTTAAGAGAGCAGGGGAGAGTTCTTACCCAATCCGGGTGTCCTGTAACCAGTTTCTGCAGAATGACCAAATGAACAGTGATTGTTTATTTGGCCATAACTCAGTGTAGAATGGTCCAATTGACCTGAAATTTTACCAGCAACTAGCTAAGATATAGACCAACAACTTTTATGAAGAAACCTACCCCAAATTATGACCAGAACCTATCCAACAAGGGAGTTGCAGTCACTGTTCACTGCACTATAGATATGGTCAGCCCTGAAAATTTTCAATCCGGCCAGTTGTGGTTTTTGGACCATAACTTGAGCTACAAAACTCCAAATGGAGTGATTCAAAAAACGAAATTCAACTAGACAAAATAAGGAAAAACTTTCATGTTTATCATTGTCCCAAATTCCTACTGCAACAGCAACTAATGGAACAGTAAAAATAGGGTATGAAAACTGAAAATTCTGCTCCATTAATGTTAAGCTTAGAAATGGTATTGTTAACCAATACCAACAAATTTTGAATGTAAAATGTGGTATGTTGGGAGTGTTAAAACCAATGTACCTATTTTCTATGCAAAAGTCAACATTTTTGTTGACTAATAAAGGGAATAGTAACACCAAAACTTGAAATTCAAAAATTGAAAAATTCAAAAGTATCAAATGCCCTAGTATACCTAACAAGATTGGTTTGGATAGTTTGGCATGCCAATAGGGTTCAGTTAGCAGTATTGCACATGGCATTATGCCATTCTGTGTTTTCATGGCTTTTAGCCATTCTGACATTGTGTTGATATTTGGCCTTGTGCCTATTGTTATTACAAATTATTAGTTGCTCATGCACACCGGAGATGCATATGTGACCGATGGTGTGACGCCCGAGGTACTAGATACCCAAAGTGCGCCATACGCTTATCTAGTCCACTATCCAAAGATAGGTTACTTGGGCAACCAAAAATGAAAGTGGATAAATTTAACGAAATAATGAATATAACAAGTACAAAACAAGTAAGACATCGATACATTCACTGCATATTTATTTTCTATTATTTCTTTTTATTTTATTATTAGCACCACTAAACATTATTGCTTAGCACGTTGCTTTTGCCACGCGTAGGTTCTGGAGATACTGACCGAGAGCCCGAGAGACCACGCATCGGGTGAGACCTCCCGCACTCTGCATAGTGTCCGTGTCACCTCACCCTCTTCAGTGCTTCGGTAGGACCCTAGGTTACATTTTGGTATTTTGTAACTAACTTTTATTTCCTTTTGTGTAATTGAAACTTATGTAATGTATTTTGATGTTCATGTAAATAATGAAAATTGTGGTTATGAATGGAAAATTTGAGTATTTGTTTATTGCATATATATGAGTACCATGAGAAATGAATGATTGAGAAATGGAGATGTTGTTGAAAAAAAAAATATTGAGATTTTGATATTGGAGTTTGAGAATGATGAATATGATTATTGGAAGTGTTTTTCACAGGTTCCGAAGAACTGTTTTCTCTATTTTTAGCCAGATTTCTGTAGGATTTTCTATAAAATTTTCTAACCTCAAATAAAATATAATATCAAAAAATGACTTAAATGAATAATATATCACAAATTATATTCAAAACTATGACAAAAAATAATTAAGATAAAATAGAGTGTTCCAGATAATCGTGTGACATAGCTTACTCGGATATACTGTAGACGGGTAAGGGGTGTCACATTTAGTGGTATCAGAGCACGGTTTAGGCGTTTCTAGGCCTAGATTGAGTCCATACCATGCATTGCATTTGTAAGAGTTGAGGTGACACTAATGCAGATCTGTTTGTCTTTCTTATTTTGAATAGGATATGGACCCTATATCTCAGAAGGCAGTTGAGGAGGAAGTGGAGAGTCATGCTCCACCTGCAGCAGCTGAGACTGGGGGTAGGGGAGAACCTGCTCCGCTAGCTCAAGCAGAGCCTGCTCAGCCTCCACAGGCCGTGTTCTAACAAATGGCCAAATTCTTTAAAAAAATGGCTGGAGTAATGCCACCACCACCACCACCTCCACAACCGAAATCACATCTGGAAAAATTGAGAAAATTTGGAGCAGTGGACTTCTTTGGTAAGAGAGAAGATGACTCTGTTGCAGCCGAAAATTGGTTGAACAGAACAGGTAGAGTTTTAAAACAACTCCACTGCACTCTAGAGCAAAACTTAGAAGCTGCCATATCTCTGTTACAAGACGATGCATATGAATGGTGGGATACGGTGTCCAGTGAAGTACAGCCAGAAGTAATAACTTGGGACTTCTTCCTCTCAGAATTCAAGAAGAAATATGTGGGTAGTGTATACCTGGAAGAGAGAAGAAGAGAGTTCATTAACCTGAGGCAGAGACAGCTGACAGTGGCCGAGTATGAAAAGGAATTTGTCAGATTAAGCCGCTATGGAAGGGAAATAGTCCCTAATGAGGCTGAAAGGTGTAAGAGATTTGAAGAGGGATTAAATGACAACATAAAGATCATGATCACTGCCTTGGGAATCACCGACTTCACCAAGTTAGTGGAAGCTGCAATAAAGGTTGAAAAGGTTAGAATAAGTGAGCAGACTGTAAGAGAGAGACAGCAGAAGAGGGGCCCGGCCGTCTAGTTCATCTCCGCACTGGGAAGAAGTTCAAAGGTCCACCTACACGAGTTTAGGTCAACCACAAGGTCGTGGTCACCTCGGGGCCCAGGGCCACGCTCACCCCTAGAGAGGTCACCCACACCATCGGGCAGCTCTCCAGGATGGAGTTCAGGACCAGCCCCAAAGATCTTCTCGCATGTCCACATTGCTTTAAGTGGCATAAGGAGTGTTGGAGAGTGACTGTGCCTACTTAAGGTGTGGGTCAACAGAGCATCACCGAGGAACCGCCCACGCAGAACTACTACAATGCTCCAACACAAGCGCATGCACTGCTCTGCACCACAAAGGGGTAGGAAATCGCAACTGACGCATGGGATCATCACGTTGCATCCGAGCCAAGCAGAGAGGCACGAGGCGGACCACCTGCCAGAGCCTATGCCATGAGAGCTCAGGAGGAGCAAGATGCCCCAGACGTCATCAGGGGTACGTTCCCCTCTACAATACATCTGTCATGCATTGGTGGATCCAGGATCCACTCATTCATACATCTGCATCAACTTACCTATAGAAAGGGGGATACTAGTGGGGGAGAGTGACCAAGACATTCTGGTCACTAATCCATTGGGCCACAGTGTAGTGGTGAACAAAGTGTACAAGGGTTGCCCGTTAAGGATTCAGGGGTATGAATTCTTGGCAGACTTGATTGAGTTGCCTTTCCATGAGTTTGACGTGATTTTGGGAATGAACTGGTTGTCATGTCATCAGGCAATGGTTGATTGTAAACTGAAGAGGATTTCTTTGATAACTCCTGAGGGTAATGAGATTACAGTTATGGGGGAAAGGACAGATTTCTTGTCCAATGTCATCTCAGCCATAGTTGCAAGAAAACTGATGAGAAAAGGCTGTGAAGCCTACCTAGCACATGTGGTGGATACTAGGCAGGCTAAGCCAGATCTGTGTGAAATACCCACATTAAAAGACTTCCCAGATGTGTTCCCTGAAGAATTGCCTAGTTTGCCACCAGAAAGAGAAGTTGAATTCGCTATTGAGATACTGCCGGGTACAGCACCAATCTCTATTGCTCCTTATAGGATGGCACCCACGCACTGAAGGAATCGAAAATCCGATTCAGGAGTTACTGGATAAGGGATTCATACGTCCCAGTGTGTCACCATGGGGAGCTCCAGTGCTATTTGTGAAAAAGAAGGATGGGACTTTGAGGTTATGCATCGATTATCGGCAATTGAATAAAGTGACTGTGAAGAACAAATATCCGTTGCCTAGAATTGATGATCTGTTTGATCAGTTGAAGGGAGCAGGAATATTTTCTAAAATTGATCTCAGATCAGGGTATCTTCAGTTGTGGGTGAAGGTTGCTTATGTGCCAAAGACTGCATTCTGGACCCTATATGGTGCTTATGAGTGCCTAGTGATGCCGTTTGGCCTAACAAATGCACCAAGCAGATTCATGGACCTTATGAACCGTATCTTCCATCCATACCTAGATCGGTTCGTAGTGGTCTTTATTGATGATATTATTGTGTATTCCAAGACCAGTTAAGAACATGAAGAGCATTTGAGGATTGTCGCAAACCCTGAGAGAAAAGAAGCTGTATGCTAAGTTGTCCAAGTGTGACTTTTGGTTGAATGAGATTGCATTCCTTGGACACATAGTGTCAGCTGATGGGATTAGGGTGGATTCCAAGAAAATAGAAGCAGTGATGGAATGGAAGCCTCCCAGGAATACAACTGAGGTCAGAAGTTTCTTGGGGCTAGCTGGTATTCTGAGAAGATTTGTGAAGGATTTTCCTTAATAGCTGCTCCAATGACCAAGTTGTTACACAAGAATGTTAGATTTGACTGGAATGATAAGTGTCAGACCAGTTTTGAGAAGTTGAAGGCTATGTTGACAGAGGCACCAGTGTTAACACAGCCAGTGTCAGGAAAGGACTTTGTGGTCTACAGTGATGCCTCTCATAATGGGTTAGGGTATGTATAGATGCAAGAGGGGAAGGTGGTAGCTTATGCTTCCAGGCAGCTAAGGCCACATGAACAAAATTACCCTACCCATGATCTAGAGCTTGCAGCAATTATCTTCGCACTGAAGATATGGAGGCATTACTTGTATGGTGAAAAGTGCTACATTTACACAGACCACAAAAGCTTGAAATACTTGCTAACCCAGAAGGAGCTCAACCTTAGACAGAGACGATGGATTGAGTTCCTGAAGGACTATGATTGTGTAATTGACTACCATCCTGGGAAAGCAAATGTAGTTGCTGATGCTTTGAGCAGAAAATCCATCACAACTTTGAGATCATTGAATGCCCGTCTATCTTTGGTTCGAGATGGAGCTATTTTGGCTGAGTTGCAAGTGAGGCCAAACCTGCTACAGCAGATTTTAGATGGGCAAAAGGCAGATGAAAAGTTAATGGCTATTATGAGCAAAATCTCAGAGGGAAAAACAACTGACTATAAGGTGAAAGCAGATGGGTGTCTCTACTACAAAGGAAGAGTATGTGTACCAGATAATGGGGAATTGAAAGCCAGTATTCTGAAAGAGGCACATGCCAGTGTTTATGCTATGCACCCAGGAAGTACAAAGATGTATCATGATCTAATGCTTCAGTATTGGTGGCACAGTATGAAGAAGGACATAGGCGACTATGTGACTAAATGCTTGACATGTCGCAAGTCAAGGCGAACATCAAGTTCCATCAGTTTGCTACACCTATACGCATACCGAATGGAAATGGGATCGGTCACCATGGATTTTGTAAGTGGTCTACCTCTCACCCGGAAGAAACATGATGCAAGATGGGTGATAGTGGATAGATTGACGGTCAAGACACTTTCGCCGATTAGACCGACTACTCACCGGAGAAGTTAACGATTGTATATCGCTGAGATAGTTAGATCGCATGGAATTCCACTTTCCATCATATCTGATCGAGACCCAAGGTTTACATCGAGATTTTGGAAGAAGTTGCATGAATCCTTGGGTACACAACTCCACTTTAGCACAGCTTTCCATCCTCAAACGGATGGGCAATCAGAAAGAGTAATCCAAGTAAACAATTGAAACCAATGGAATTGATACAAATATTGAATTAAAATGATAATAATAACATGAAATATATGCCAGGTCCTTGAGGATCTGCTGAGGGGTTGTGTCATTGAGTTTGAGGGAAGTTGGGATAGATACCTCCCACTGGCAGAATTTGCATACAACAATAGCTACCAAACTAGTATCCAAATGGCCCCGTATGAAGCACTGTATGGGAGAAAATGTAGAACTCCAGTGTGCTGGATTGAATTGGGCAAAGACAAACTGGTAGGGCCAGACCTGGTGAAACAGACTGAGGAGAAAGTAAAACTAATCAAAGCCAATCTGAAGGTTGCCTCGCATGCATGTAATCTTATGCCGACCTGAAGAGAAAAGAAATAGAATATGCGGTTGGCGATAGAGTGTTCCTCAAGGTGTCACCGTGGAAGAAGGTACTGAGGTTTGGAAGAAAAGGTAAGTTAAGCCCTGGGTTCATTGGCTCATATGAAGTCATTGAACGTGTGGGTCCAGTGGCCTATAGGCTAGCTTTACCACCAGAGCTGGACAAGATCCACAATGTGTTCCACATGTCTATGCTAAGAAGATACCGCTCAGATCCTTCACATGTCATCTCCATGGAAGAAATTGAAGTACAACCAGATTTGACATATGAAGAAGAACCCATATGGATCCTGGCTCGGGAAGTGAAAGAGTTGAGGAATAAGCAGATTCCACTGGTGAAAGTGCTTTGGAGGCACCACAACACCGAAGAGGCAACTTGGGAAAGTGAAGAGACGATGAGGCAACAGTTCCCTCAACTGTTTGCATCAGGTAAATTTCGAGGACGAAATTTAAATTAGAGGGGAAGAGTTGTAACACCCTCCCTGTAGCAACTCCATACATTCTATCGTCCCGTGACGATGTCGCCTGACAACTAGAACGTCTGGAAAAATATTTAAACTAAAGTGAGGAACCATAATTAACTCAAATATTAATAAGAAAAATTTAGGAAAAATTTTAGAAATAAAATATAACTAAGTTAAATGAGCTAGTGCCCTAGCGATGGGTAACCTAGTGAGAAGTTGCGATTCTCGCAACTAGGAGCCCTAGACCCGGGAAAATTCATAAAATAATTTTTGGGACTCCAGAGAAGGGTCATTGAGGTTCCTATGGCATTAGAATGCCAAGAAAATATTTAGAAAAATTTTTCAATCGGTACAGACAATTTTGACCCGTTAAGCCAAACGGAGGGTATTTTGGTCATTTCGCCTTCAGAGCGATTTTTGGCCGACTTGTCCAGTTAAGTAAATAATTATTATAACATAAAATATGAATAAATATTGCTAAAAATTGAATTGAAAATGAGTAGAAAAGAAAAAGAAAAGAAAATGGAATAAATGAGAATTTTGACATCATTATGATGTCATTAAAACCCCAATGACCTATCATATTGTGACACATGTTCTTAACCCATTTAAAATCAATAAAATGGGCAGAAAATGAAAGAAAAACCCAGCTTCTTCTTCTTCCCAATTTCCATACGTGAACCATTTTTCTCCTCCATTAAAATTCCTTTCATTTTCTCTCTTCCAAACCTTGAATTCTCACCACTAAACCTTAAGTCTCTTCATTAGAAATTATCCTTTCCTCTTGGGAAGGTGTTTGGCTGCCAAGAAAGCCAAAGAAAGTGAAGGAAAAATCTAAGTTGGGTCAAGAAAAAATTGTGCTCCATTCAAGGTTAGTACCCTAAACCTTAAATTTCACTTCAAATTCATGTTTAAGAACTATATAGGTGATTAAATGACAAAGAAATTTGATGAAAGACATTGGTATGCTAACCCTAAATTTTGGCAGCCATGGTTAAGGTAATATGGTGAAAATTTTTGGGAAGCTAATGTGCAAGTATGGCTGCCCTTAAAGTGTAACTTATGAGTGAGTTGATAAATGCAATGATTATGCATGGTTTTGAATTGTTGAGTTAGGGTTTGGGTTGAAGAATGAGATTTGATCTTGTGATAATGGAAGTAGGTTTTAATGGTCAATTAGTTACCATTTGGTTTGGTTTGAATAAAAAATGAAGTGAATTGGGTTGTGGGATTTGAGGTTGATGTGGTCGCTTGTGTGACTGCAGGTGTGGCTGTGAGTCCAGCCTGTTTGGACAGCCATAACTTGAATTGTAGAGGTTCAATTGGTATTTGGCCAATTGGACATGAAACTAGACACATAATGGCACAATTTTGGTGAAGAGACCATGCCCATAAGACCAAACTAAGTAGACCAAAAACTTGCCCCAATCCGGGTGTCCTGTAACCAGTTTCTACAGAATGACCAAATGATGCCATAACTCAGTGTAGAATGGTCCAATTGACATGAAATTTTACCAGCAACTAGCTAAGATATAGACCAACAACTTTCATGAAGAAACCTACCCCAAATTATGACCAGAACCTATCCAACAAGGGAGTTGCAACATCGCTCATCAGACCGTAGATATGGTCAGCCCTGAAAATTTCCAATCCGGCCAATTGTGGTTTTTGGACCATAACTTGAGCTACAAAACTCCAAATGGAGTGATTCAAAAAAATAAATTCAACTAGACAAAATAAGGAACAACTTTCATGTTTATCATTTTCCCAAATTCCCACTGCAATAGCAACTAATGGAATAGTAAAGATAGGGTATGAAAACTGAAAATTCTGCTCCATTAATGTTAAGCTTAGAAATGGTATTGTTAACCAATACCAACAAATTTTGAATGTAAAATGTGGTATGTTGGGAGTGTTAAAATCAATGTACCTATTTTCTATGCAAAAGTCAACATTTTTGTTGACTAATGAAGGGAATAGTAACACCAAAACTTGAAATTCAAAAATTAAAAAATTCAAAAGTATCAAATGCCCTAGTATACCTAACAAGATTGGTTTGGATAGTTTGGCATACCAATAGGGTTTAGTTAGCAGTATTGCACATGGCATTATGCCATTCTGTGTTTTCATGGCTTTTAGCCATTCTGACATTGTGTTGATATTTGGCCTTGTGCCTATTGTTATTACAGCTTATTAGCTGTTCTGTTGCACACCGGGAGATGCATATGTGACCGATGGTGTGACGGCCCGAGGTACTAGATACCCAGTGCCAGTTTACCCGTTTATCCCGTCCAGTCGTCCAGTATAGGTTACTTGGGCAACCAAAAATGAAAGTGGATAAATTTAACGAAATAATGAATATAACAAGTACAAAACAAGTAAGACATCGATACATTCACTGCATATTTATTTTCTATTATTTCTTTTTATTTTATTATTGGCACCACTAAGCATTATTGCTTAGCGCGTTGCTTTTGCCACGCGTAGGTTCTGGAGATACTGACCGAGAGCCCAGTAGACCACAGACTGGGTGAGACCTCCTGCAGCTCTGTATAGTGTCCGTGTTACCTCACCATCTTCAGTGCATTGGTAGGACACTAGGTTTCATTTTGGTATTTTGTAACTAACTTTTATTTCCTTTTGTGTAATTGAAACTTATGTAATGTATTTTGATGTTCATGTAAATAATGAAAATTGTGGTTATGAATGGAAAATTTGAGTATTTGTTTATTGCATATATACGAGTACCATGAGAAATGAATGATTGAGAAATGGAGATGTTGTTGAAAAAAAAAATATTGAGATTTTGATATTGGAGTTTGAGAATGATGAATATGATTATTGGAAGTGTTTTTCATAGGTTCCGAAGAACTGTTTTCTCTATTTTTAGCCGGTACTCTGCCGGATTTTCTATAAAATTTTCGGAACCTCAAATAAATTATAATTTCAATAAATGACTTAAATGAATTATATTTCACAAGTTATATTCAAAACTATGACAAAAATTAATTAAGATAAAATAGAGTGTTCCGGTACACCGTGTGACATAGCTTACTCGGATATACTGTAGACGGGTAAGGGTTGTCACATATCGAGCTTGCGATATCTTGATCTCTATGCACTTTCATATCGTTATGAAGTTGTCTACACTTTTCTGCACTTTATGTCGTTATGAAGTTGTCTGGGTTTCTGATATGTCCTGGCCCTCAAAACTCTATTCTCTCAATTACCTAAATCGGTTGCTAACAATAACTAATTTTAAAATTGGTTACTATTAGTAATAAATTTAGCAAGTGATTATAAATCGGTAGCTAATGGCAATCGATTTTGGCAATCAGTTATAAATGAATCGTTAATAACAACTTATTAGCAATCAATTTAAAAATTTTTAAAAATAAATTATTTTATTAAAAAAAAAGCAAGTAACAAATCGATTGCAAAATTGATTGCTAATAGTAATTGATTTCAGTCGGTTGAAATAATTGATTGCAAAACTGATTGTTTTTGTAGTGATATGAGAATGAGTTTTATAATAATTAAAATAAACATTTAAATTAAGATTTATACAAAATTAATTAAAATATTTATATGAGTACATATATCTAAATACAAAATTTGTTCTACTAATTGTTAAACTTATTCTCATATGAAATTAAGCATATAGGATAACATTATATCATAAATAATATAAACATATATCATTAATATAACATTATAACCAAATAATAAAAAATATTTTCACAGAAAATATATTTTTATAAAGTAATTTTTGTAAAAAATTATTTTAAAATACAAGTTTTTTTTTCTTAAAAATAAACGAAAACTAAATCGAAAAGTGTACTCGGTAAGTTAGAATAGAGAAATCCCCTTTGAGAAACTTTCGTTCATTTTTCATGACTTGTCGGTCTTAAGCGTGTTTAGTAAGACAAAATAGTTTAGATTTGTTTAGTAAGTTAGAATAGGAGAAAAGGCCTTTGAAAAAATTTGATCTCACTTGCTCAACTTGATTTTAACTATATATAATATGACATTTTCCATGATATGATGTTATTTAAATTTTTTAGACACTAAATTAAAAAGCATATTCTATAAGTTAGAATAAAAAAAATGACCTTCGCAAAATTTGCATTAATTTTCCATGACTTGCACTTGCCGGTCTTAAGTGTGTTTAGTAAGTTGGAATAGAAAAAGAGCCTTCGAAAAAATTTCATCTCTATTGCCCCACTTGCTGGACTTGACTGTAACCATATACAATAATAATAATAATAATAATAATAATAATAATAATAATAATAATTGGAAAATCGCGTTTATTAATTTAAAAGTGAGCGTTTGGAAATTTTTGGAACTCACTTTGATGTCTTGTTGGCATTGAATCTGATCATGACATGACAATTTTTATTTTTAAGATCATATTTAATATAAATAAATTTTATTAATTCAATTATAAGTGTATATTTATTATGTGGATAAAAATTTTAGAAATTCTGAATCATTAATTATATAAAATTATTTATATGTGAGTTAAATTCTATCAAAATTGTTAATTGTTATATCTAGGTTGTGTTTGAATTCATAAATTTGAATTTAAAATATTAAATTTAAATTTTAAAATTTATAAATTTAAAAGTATTTTTTTAATAAAAAATTAATTTTTATATTTAAAATGAAGGTGAATATCTAATAAAATGGTGTATTTATTAATATAAGTATAAAAATTAACAAATTAACTACTTTTTAAAATAAAAAAGGATTATGATTTTTCAAGTTCATGATTCAATTATAAACAGTCATTTTCTGAATTTTGACAATTTTATTGAAGTATAAAAATACTTGTATATGAATAATATAACCATATATCATTAATATAACATTGTAACTAAATAATAAAAAATAATTTCATAAAAATATTTTTTTAAAAAATAATTTTTGTAAAAAATATTTTAAAATACAAATTATTCTCTTGAAAACAAATGAAAACTAAATCAAAAAGCATATTTGGTAAGTTAGAATAGAGAAATCGTCTTTGAGAATTTTTCATTCATTTTCCATGACTTATCGGTCTTAAGCATGTTTAGTAAATTAAAATAGTTCAATCAATCTTAAACTATACGAAATTAGTTATAGTTCAATCAAATTCCATAAAAAATATTCTTCAATTATATCCTATTAGATAGTGATGATGATGATTATTATTATTATTATGCAAACATTAATTATAAATGAGTCAAATTTTATCAAAATTAATATATTATGTAAATGATTTTTTAGAAATTTATAATTTGTAAATAAATTTCAGAGATAACATATAAAATATGAATAATGAGAATTCATAAAGATAGATTTTACTAACAGTTTATCAAAAAATAATAATGAATTTATTTAATTTATTAAATGTTCTTTCTTAAATCTTATCATATATGTCGACACCATATTTTGGCTGACCTCTGAAGTCAAGGACTTTTTAATCAACTTTATAAGCCGTTCTCAGCCGATGTCTTTCGGTCACAAATGACTTTTCCGAACTCATCGATTGCTCGACCACGGAATAAACCAATCCCACACTTAGTTAATCGTTTTCCGATCTCTTATCAGATGGGTTCGAATCGACAACAGGCCTCCGTACCATCCAGTCTTGCCTCTGATCTCTCTTTACAAATATTGTGGAAATTCATTTAGCTAATGTTAGAATTGGGCTTCTCACTTAAATGTCCCAGATATTCCTAAAAATAAAGTTAAGATTTCTGTCCGGTCTAATGATGATCCCGATCTTAAGAATTCAAATCAAGTCTTTCCAATTCTAAGGTTCCAAAGTTTTACCCGGTGGCTGAGTTCAATCTCATGTTTATAATGTTTTCCGATCTCTTATATTTAGGTTAATGGTCGCTTTCAAGTTTGATGTCCAATATGTTCAAACAATTAAGTACTCATATAACTTGGACGCTTTCCGATCTCATCAGGAAATCGAACAGAAAAAGGACTTCAATTCATTTCAAAATAAAATTTACAAGTAATTCAGCTGGAGGGTCTCCCCCAACTTGCTCTTCAGGTACATCATCATTTCTCTCATTCTCTCTCTCTCTCTCTCTCTGGCTCTTCGTCGCTCTAATTTTTGGCCTCTGGGGTGAGCTCATTCATCCAAGAGAAGTCTTCTTTAGGATACTGCTCCCTCAGTTCGGCTAGAAGGTCATTATGGTCGATCACATAAGCCCCGGCCTCCTTTGTGGTGCTCTCCTCTTCCTTAGCTTGAAGATCCTCATCCTTGGCTCGGAGCTCTTCCTCCTTCGCTCGAAGGTCTTCAGCATAACGAGTGAGATAGGCAGACCGACCAGCTCGGGAGTCTTCAAGTTTTCGCTCCACCTCTGCCATCCTCTCCTCATAATGCTTCATCCGATCTTCCATTTTAGCGATATAGTCGTTAGCAGAGGAGAGCTGAGCTTGCACAGCTGAGGC
>NW_026615010.1:0-60819 GCF_030052815.1 Hevea brasiliensis
AGGTTATGCCATTTACAGCTCTTTAAAAAGTCATTATCAGTTAACCAAACCACAGAGTTCAAAGACTCATGTCACTTCTCTGATTTTCAATATAAAATGCCTTTGTAACAAGAAATGGCATCACATCATTTGTTCCTGATTTTGCAGATTGAATGTATTCTCCCTGATTTCTTTAGACAAGATGTAGTATGGTTTCAAGGAAAAGAAATCAAAAATATCTTTGGAAGAGAATATGTATGTGTGTGAAATAAAATAATTATTTTATTTTTATTTTTGTAAATAATTATCAAGTTAAATAAAATAATTATTTTATTTTAATTTTCATAAATAAATTACTACAAGATGTATTTGTTAATAAACGGACACTTCTATTATATATAAACAATTACATCTATTAGAGATGTGCCATAATAGATATGTCTGTTAATAAATAGATATGTCTATTACATACAAACAGTCGCATCTGTTAGAAAATATGTCAATTTAATTTGTTTGGAAATAAACAATAGTGTCTGTTGAAATTTAAATAGATGGATGTGTCTGTCTAAGAAGGTATTATGACTTTTCATTGTTTATGGATACATATAAGTTATACAATTCATTTACGTGCTTCTTCTATTTCTTCTTCTATTTCATTGTTGTCTATATTCTATTTCTTCTTCTATTTCATTGTTGTCTATATAAATCAAGACTATCCACTATACAGATGCGATTACTTCAAGTCCTGTCTCCTCTCCATAACAATGTCTTTGGCAGGTCCTTCCTCCATATATGATATTCAATACTATGATGATTATATTATCACAACAGTTACAACAGCAGCTGTTGTTGTTAGGGGTGTGCAAACGGTCGGTTCGGTTCCAAACCGATAAAATCGAAAATAAAAAATTTTAAAAACCGAACCAAACCGATTAATAAGAGAAAACTAAACCAAACCAAACTGATAAATATCGAATCGATTTTAAACCGATCAAACCAAAATTTATAAATTGAGCATTTGATTTCCAACTGGGTTCGGTTTGATTTTAAACTGATCGAACCTAAATCCTAGGGTTCGGTTCTATTTCTTTGATTTCCTTGATATATATATATATATATATATATATATATATATATATATATATATATATATATAATTTCGGTTCAGTTAGGTTTTTTTTTATTTTTTATGAAAATAACCGAACCGAACCAATTAACCGAAATTATCAAAATTATAAATCGAACTGAACCAATTTAATTTTAAAACCAAACTGAACTGAACTGATAGCTAATACACTGCATATCCACAAGCATAAACTAAGCAAACTTCTCATTGGCCTTGACACCGAATGGTGTATGCCTACTGAACCAGATGGACACCAACAGGTTGCCATCATTCAACTCTGCGTGGGTAAAAGATACCTTATATTTCAACTTTACCATGCAGACGATATCCCACCATCTTTGATTCAATTTCAATTTCTTAGGCACAAGAAATTCAAATTTGTTGGTAAAGAGGTGCGGAATGATGCTTATAAACTATTTGAAAATTATAAGTTGCATGTGGCTCATACAAACGATGTAGGTTGCTAGGCGCCAAGAAAAATCATGACAAACTATCGAATGATGGGATTGAAGGCATTAGTGCATGATGTGCTTCAGAAAGTGATTCCGAAGCCAAGAGAAATCACAATGAGTGAATGGAATGCTAAAGAGCTTACAATTGAACAGATAGCGTATGCTTGTCTTGATGCTTTTCTGTCCTTAGAACTTGGAATTTTCTTGAGCAAACCTAGACGAGAAATAATCCAATATATAGAGAACACATCTTCAAAGAAAATTGTTAATCTTACTCTTGAATCTGATCAGGCCACAAATGATTGCGAGCAACTAGATGATGAGCTTAACTTGAGGCAGAGTTTTGGAGAGTATAAAGAAGAAATGAAAAGGATGAAATCGGTAAGGCAATTGGCGAGCCAAACGAGTCATTAAAAGAGTCCAAAGAACAAGAAAAGAATGAGCAGAAAGGCAAACTCCAGGCAGGAGTTGGTGAGATGAATGCATATTCTAGTTTTAATTGAAATCATTGTTTATTTTTTAAAATTTTTTTATTTTTCAAGTGGGAGTGAATTATAATACAAACCTAAAACATTTATTTATTTATTTATTCAATTCTACTGGTAATTAGTGATTTAAATTTTTTCCCTTTAATGCTTCCCTCAGTTTAGCTTATACCCTAAATTTTGAACCATTACCATTTTTGTTCATAAATGCATAGGGTTTTCGGGTTTAGTGATTTTAGCTTGAATTGTTGGAAATCCAATTTCAAATTAAATTAGGATTTGATGTTTAAATTTATCAAGAAGTTAGTAGTTTTAATTCCGTGAAAAAGTGACAAGTGACACTCTATTATATTTTTTTTCATTTGTCCATTTTACCCTTATTTTATTATTACCATTATTTAATATGTGACCTTTTAGTAATGTTTAACATTTTTTTTATTTTTATTATTAATAATAATTAATATGTATTAAATAAAATTTATTAATATTTATATTACTAATAATTAACATGTGACTTTTCAAGAGAATTAGTTTTTTATTCCTTGGCTCATATATATATATATAACAAGGACGTTGAAAATTTTAGGCAATTGATTTTGGTATTATGTGATTGCAAGATTCCTAATAAGTTGAAAGGAAAATTTACCGTATAGCCATACGACCAGCCATTTTATATGGTAGTGAGTGTTGGGCAGTCGTATGTGTCTAAGATAAGAGTTGTGGAGATGAGAATGTTAAGGTGGATGAGTGGCCATACTAGACTAGATAAAGTCCATAATGAGAGTATTAGAAAAAAGGTAAGAGTGTTACCAATTGAGGATAAGTTGAGAGGTGGTTTGGTCATGTGAAGCGCAGATATACGAAGGCTCCAGTTAGACAAGTAGAGCACATTAGGGTAGAGGATAGAAAGAAAAGAAGGGGTAGACCTAAACTAAGTTGGAGGAGAGTAGTACAATATGACCTAGAAGCATTACACATTTTCGATGATTAATCCAAAATCGTTTAGAGTGGAGAAAGAGAATCCATATAGCCGACCCCAAATTTTTTTGGATAAAGGCTTAGTTGAGTTGAGTTGAGTTGATCTTGGTATTATAACTGGATAACCCAATATTAAGGAATTCAAGAGTGCTTATGAGGATAGACAAAATTTGAATTTGTTGATGGAGTTTTTTTTTTTTTTTTTTGATAAGCACGTTTGATGATGGACTTGTAGTGCTCCAGTGGGAGCTCTTCGATCATATTAGCCAAAAAGAGCTACTTAGAGTGTGAAGCGACGACGATAATGAAGCACATTGTGAATGTGGTTTATGTATGCTATTTCATAAGGGTTATGCATAGGGACTTGAAGTCTGAAATTTTCTTGCTTGTGAATAAAGCAGCCAAAAGCATATTTTACCCTCTAAACTTTCATAGAAAAGTCAATTTGCCCTCTCAATTTAACATTGAACCAATTTACCTTCCGAATTTAAAAATTGAATCAATTTAATACTTAAACTTTTAAATTTAAACCAATTAAACACATTGCAAAGGGGGAAAAAGAGTAAAATTCAAACGTTGTTGACTTGAAAACATAGCTTATGGGATTCATCCATATCAGCAACAACTCATTAACATAGACACCTAAGAACGGAACAATAAAACTTTCACAAAAACTCCTCTGGCCGCACAAGCAATTACCCTTACCACAAAACTTTGCTTGAGATCCAGCCAAGAGCAAACACCAATAAATGAAAAGGGAAAATAGAGAGAGCTCTAGACCACATAATATGACAAAATGATCAAAGATTCAAAGCTGCAATCTTTTTTTTTTTTTTTGCCCATCAAAAACCATCAACACACAATCCAGAACCATGAAGACTTGCCCCATTCCAAATTTAACTTTTAGAAAGCAAAAAAACAAAAATTGTGATGCTTCTTCTTTCTTTTCATTAGCAATTTATAAAGGGTTTGCTTTCTGTAGTTCCTTAACTTTTTACAAGCCCAAATCAAAGGATTGAAGAACATTGATCATTCTTGTTCTACCTTAACAATGATGATGGTGGGGATTCCTAACGTTGGTAAGTCGGCTCTAGCCAATTCTTTGCATCAAGTTGGAAGGATTAGTGCTGCAGGTAATATGATCTTCTCAAATCTCTCTCTTTCTCTACTAAATTTTAAATGGACTAAGTTCCAAACTATTGATTCTCTTAGAGAAAGGAAAATTGAAGCATGCAAAAGTGAGTCCACATCCGGGAGAGACAAAAGATATCAGCAGCTTGAAGGCATGTAGCTTTTCTTTCTTTCTTTATTTATTCTTTTATGATATTTATTCTTTTATTTTTTTTTTAAAAATTCTGAACAATGGAAACAAATTTGTTGACTTTCCTTTTATGTTCCATTTTCCCCTTTATTTGCTGTGCAGTTTTGTTTTTTTATGATTGTAAAAAGATGACTTTCCTTTATTTCCCATTGTCCACCTTATTTGCTGTGCAATTTTGTTATTTTTTGATTGCAAAAAAAATATACCGCAAAAATGGAAACAAATTTGCTGACTTTCCTTTATTTCCCATTTTCCCCCTTATTTGCTGTGCAATTTTGTATTTTATGATTGCAATCACATTTTATTTTCCAGATTGGTAGCCATCCCAATATTTATGTGTTGGACACCCCAAGTATTTTGCCTCCTCAAATTCTTGATGCCGAGGTCTGTTCCAGGCTAGCTTTAACAGGTGCAATTATGCCAGCATCCCTCTTCCTGCTACACATGCTCAAAATTTTTTCCCTTCTTCTCATGGGTGTGAATGAGTGTGATAGTCTCTCTCTCTCTCACAAAAGCAGGAGCAATTAGCGACTCTTTGATTGGTGAAAAAGAACTTGCTCAATATTTTCTGGCCATTCTCAACTTGAGTGATGAATATAAGAAATGGGCAAAGTTGTCTGCCCTTGAAAATGAGAGATCATTTATAGACCACAAAGAAGAGTGTTCAAGCGGCAGACAGCCATGCATGAAAGGAGAAAGGCAACATTTCACTGATCACACTCAGGTATGACTTATGAGCACTTTTTATATATATATATAATTTCGTTATCCTTCTCTTAAGAAAACTGACAAAATGTTCTTAATTATGAGCTCTGCCATAATGTACAAATAGGTTACGGGGTGGTGGTTAAGTGAAACTGAGTGTTTCTTCTGGAAATAATTGGAACGATCTGAGAAAGTCATTCGTTATCTTTCATGTAGGATTTCATAGTACATAATGTTCGGCGAAAGCTCTTTGAGACAGTTTCATGTTTTAATGGTGACATGCAAAATGAAGTGGATTTGGAGAAGCTTATTGAGTTGCAATTCACAACCTTGACCGAAGCTTTTCACTTGCCTATTGAATTAGGGGATAATGCTCGTAGTAAGGTTGCTACTAAGCTACTTAACCTGTATCGTATTGGGAGGCTTGGACATTACACTTTAGACCCTATTGCATTCTAACTGTAACGACACAGGAATTACTCATAAGGAGAGAGCAGGTTAACAAAAGAAAGATTAAAAGAAAAGAAATTGCCTATACCATAACTAACAGTAACCTTCATTTTATTTGTTTTCTAACCCTTTACATGTCTGCTTGTCATTGTGTAATGTGATTGTTGCTTTTTTTTTCATTTGAAAAGAAGAACAGTTTTTGCATATCTTAAGGGACAAAAATGTGATCATTTGCTAAGCATGGTGGGGGCAAGGAATGAGAGGAACATCAGCATCAGATGTTGACAGAAAGCACTCTTATGCATTTACAAACCCAGACAAAATGCCCTTGGCCTTGAAATCTAGCCGACTGTTCCCTTTTCTAATGCCCTGCAATCTTTGATTCAAGCTTTTTCTGCTTGTTTATGTAAGCATCCTTTCCAGAACATCCCAGTAACTTTGCAACTACAAAATCTATTGCACAACAGAGCCATTAGGCATGGAAAGCGTAGTGGTTAAAGATTTATCTCCTAATGTACTTCTCAAATTTGAATAAAATGTGAAAATTTGTTTACCAAAACACACAAAACAAAGCCTAATTTATTTAAACATCAAATCCTAATTCAATTTGAAATTGGATATTCAAAAATTCAATTTAAAATCACTGAACCCGAAAACCCCATGCATCACTGAGGGAAGATTTAAAGAGGGAAAATTTAAATCATTAATCACCAGTAGAATTGAGTAAATGTATACAAAAAAAAATTCTTTTAGGTTAGTATTAACAACGATTTCAATTAATAAGTGAAATTGCATTCATCTCATCAACCAGCTCCTGCCTGGAGTTTGCCTTTTTGCTCCTCCTTTTCTTAATCTTTGGACTCTTTTTACAACTTGTTTGGCTTACCAATTGCCTTGCCGGTTTCATCCTTCTCACATCTTCTTTATACTTCCCAAAATTCTGCCGCAAGTCAAGCTCCTCATCTAGTTGCTCGCAATCATCTGTGGTCTGATCAGATTCAAGAGTAAGATTTACAATTTTCTTCGGAGATGTGTTCTCTGGATATTGAATTATTTCTCGTCTAGGTTTGCTCAAGAAAATTCCAAGTTCTAAGGACACAAAAGCATCAAGACAAGCGTACTCTATCTGTTTAATTGTAAGCTCCTTAGCATTCCATTCACTCATTGTGATTTCTTTTGGCTTGGGAATCACTTTCTGAAGCAAATCAAGCACTAAAGCCTTCAATCCCATCCTTCGATAGTTTGTGTCGTGATATTTATTGGCTGCCCAGTAACCTACATCTTTTGTATGAGCCACATGCAGTTCATAATCTTCAAATAGTTTATCAGCATCATTATGCACCTCTTTACCAACAAATTTGAATTTCTTGTTCCCAAGAAATTGGATCAAAGATGGTGGGATATTGTCTGCATGGTAAAGTTGAAATATAAGGCATCTTTTACCCACACAGAGTTGAATGATGGCAACCTTTTGGTGTCCATGAGGTTCAGTAGGCATACACCATTCGGTGTCAAGGCCAATGAGAAGTTTGCTCTGTTTACGCTTGTGGATATGCATTGTATTAGCTATCCATTCATCGACAACGGCAGCTGTTGCTGTGACGGTTGTGAAGATATGATCACCATAGTATTGAATATCATGTATGGAGGAAGGACCTGCAAAAGACATTGTTAAGGAGAAGAGACAGAACATGAAGTAGTTTGCTAAAATGGTTCATTTATATAGAAAACAATAGAGTTTCCATCAATCAATAGAAATTGAACAACTTAGCCATAAGGGTCATGGCACCTCTATAGGCAAACACATGTTTCTATTTTAAATTCCAACAGACATAATTGTTCATTTTCAAAATTAATTAAATAGGCACATCTCTTAACAGATGTGACTGTCTGTTTTTAATAGACATGTCTATTTATAAGCAGATACATCTATTTATTAATAGACACAACTGTTTGGATTTATTTACGAAAATAAAATAATAAAAATAAAATTAATTATTTTATTTTCACAAGTGCATGTGTTAAAGGGAGAAGCATACTACACGTATTCCTGGAGTATCTCACTACATGGTCAAGGGCAACATGAAGTATAAAGCTACTACAACAAGGTTTACAAGCTAATAATTATATGAAAAACCTCTACTTAAGTTGTTAACCCCTTAATAGTATCCATTAGGTTATGCCATTTACAGCTCTTTAAAAAAGTCATTATCAGTTAACCAAACCACAGAGTTCAAAGACTCATGTCACTTTTCTGATTTTCAATATAAAATGCCTTTGTAACAAGAAATGGCATCATATCATTTGTTCCTGATTTTGCAGATTGAATGTATTCTCCCTGATTTCTTTGGACAAGATGTAGTATGGTTTCGAGGAAAAGAAATAAAAAATATCTTTGGAAGAGAATATGTACGTGTGTGAAATAAAATAATTATTTTATTTTTATTTTTGTAAATAGTTATCAAGTTAAATAAAATAATTATTTTATTTTAATTTTCATAAATAAATTACTATAAAATGTATTTGTTAATAAACAGACATATCTATTATATATAAATAATTATATCTATTAGAGAGGTGTCATAATAGATATGTCTGTTAATAAATAGACATGTCTATTACATATAAACAGTCACATCTGTTAGAAAATATGCCAATTTAATTTATTGTGAAGTAGACAATTGTGTCCATACAACAGCAGCTGTTGTTGTCCATGAATGGATAGCTAATACACTGCATATCCACAAGCATAAACTAAGCAAACTTCTCATTGGCCTTGACACCGAATGGTGTATGCCTACTGAACCAGATGGACACCAACAGGTTGCCATCATTCAACTCTGTGTGGGTAAAACATACCTTATATTTCAACTTTACCATGCGGACGATATCCCGCCATCTTTGATTCAATTTCTTGGGCACAAGAAATTCAAATTTGTTGGTAAAGAGGTGCGGAATGATGCTTATAAACTATTTGAAAATTATAAGTTGCATGTGGCTCATACAAAAGATGTAGTACTAGGCGCCAATAAAAATTATGACAAACTATCCAATGATGGGATTGAAGGCTTTTGTGCTTGATGGGCTTCAGAAAGTGATTCCCAAGCCTAGAGAAATCACAATGAGTGAATGGAATGCTAAAGAGCTTACAATTGAGCAGATAGAGTATGCTTGTCTTGATGCTTCTGTGTCCTTAGAACATGGAATTTTCTTGAGCAAACATAGACGGGAAATAATCCAATATCTAGAGAACACATCTCCGAAGAAAATTGTTAATCTTAGTCTTGAATCTGATCAGACCACAAATGATAGCGAGCAACTAGATGATGAGCTTAACTTGAGGCAGAGTTTTGGAGAGTATGAAGAAGAAGAGAAGGATGAAATCGGCAAGGCAATTGGCAAGCCAAACAAGTTGTAAAAAGCGTCCAAAGACCAAGAAAAAAAATGAGCAGAAGGGCAAACTCCAGGCAGGAGCTGGTTGATGAGATGAATGCATATTCCAGCTTTTAATTGAAATCATTGTTCATTTTTAAATTTTTTTTTTTTTAAGTGGGAGTGAATTTTAATAAAAACCCAAAAGAATTTTTTTTTTATTCTATTCTACTAGTGGTTAGTGATTTAAATTTTTTTCCCTTTAATACTTCCCTCAGTTTAGCTTATACCCTAAATTTTGAACCATTACCATTTTTGTTCATAAATGCATAGGGTTTTGGGGTTTAGTGATTTTAGCTTGCATTGTTGGAAATTCAATTTCAAATTAAATTAGGATTTGATGTTAAATTTATTAGGAAGTTAGTAGCTTTAATTCCGTGAAAAGGTGATAAGTGACACTCTATTATATTTTTTTCATTTGTTAATTTTACCCTTATTTTGTTATTACCATTATTTAATATGCGACCTTTTAGTAATGCTTAACATTTTTGTTTATTTTAATTATTAATAATAATTAATATGTATTAAATAAAATTTATTAATATTTATATTAGTAATAATTAACATGTGACTTTTCAAGAGAATTAGTTTTTTATTCCCTGGCTCATAAATATATATATATATATATATATATATATATATATATATAAACAAGGATGTTGAAATTTTAGGCAATAATTTTTTATATTATAACTAGGCAACCCAATATTGAGGAATTCAAGGGTGCTTACCAGGATAGACAAAATTTGCACTTGTTTATGGAGTTTTTTTTTTAGTTTTTTGGGACAAGCACGTTTGATGATGGACTTGTAGTGCTATAGTGGGAACTCTTCGATCATATTAACCAAAAAGAGCTACTTAGAGCGTGAAGCGACGATGATAATGAAGCAAACTGTGAATGTGGTTCATGTATGTTATTTTATAGGGACTTGAAGTCTGAAATTTTCTTGCTTGTGAATAAAGAGGCCAAAAGCATATTTCATCTCTTAAACTTTCATAGAAAAGTCAATTTGCCTCCTCAATTTAACATTAAACTAATTTATCCTCTAAACTTAAAAATTGAACCAATTTAATATACTTTTAAATTTAAATCAATTAAACACATTACAAAGGGGGAAAAACACGTAAAATTCACGTGTTGCTGACTTGGAAACATAGCTTATGAGATTCATCAACATCAGCAACACCTCATTAACACAGACACGTAAGAAAGGAACTATAAAACTTTCACAAAAACTCCTATGGCCGCACAAGTAATTACCCTTACACAAAACTTTGCTTGAGATCCAACCAAGAGTAAACACTAATAAATGAAAAGAGAAAACAAAGAGAGCCCCAGACCATATAATATGACAAAATGATCAAAGATTCAAAACTGCAATTTTTTTTTTTTTTTTGTGGCCATCAAAAACTTTCAACACACAATCCAGAACCATGAAGACTTGCGCCATTCCAAATTTAACTTTTAGAAAGCAAAAAAACAAAAACTATTCCACAATCGCACATGTTGGACCATTCCATGAAAATAAACAGAACACAATTAGAACAAAAGACAAAAAAGAATTAGCACCCAGAATCATGAAAGAGAGCAATGTCTTTCTTAATTTGCAAAGTTGGTGCACATTGCATATCTTGTTTTAAAAAATATAGTTGTTTCAAAATTACGGAGCTAGAGTCAAGTACAATTCTTGGGGAATTTGATCTTGGCCGGCCATTTAGCCCAATATCGTTGCTTTACTCCTCTATAGAGTTTGGTGGGTTTTGGTGATGAGCTTACTTGCTTCATAAGGATGGGTTTGAGACCTAAAAAGTGGAGGGTATGTTGGTTTTGATTATGATAATTTTGAAAAGGAAGCGATGCGTCTCTACCATAAGTGCACGGTCGTACAAGTAGTATAGAAAGATATCGATCCACGAGGAGTTGTGTTAATGATTGAATTTTTGATATAAAAAGTTGAGTAAATTGAAGTATTTTTGAAATTGAAGTAATGAATTGATGGGTAATGGAGTATGAAATCTAAATATGCAAAATTAATATTCTATTCAACAATGTATTAATTAAACTAGAATTGCATCAAATTGAAATAAGCAAGTTCAAATATGGCAATATTCAAAATGGCAAGTAATTAAATTCGATTAGAAATTAACAATGGTAAAAAGCGATTAGGAGTTCGGATTTCATATTCGAGCTATTTTGGGATTTTAAATTGGTTATCCAATCTTATGAAACTTATGGGTTTTAAGGAGATTAATTCTTAAATCCTTTGAATTCCCTTTAAGTGAGACAAAGAGTGCCTTAATCAAACTAATCCTACTTTCGTGGAGTTAGAATTAATTAAGACCCATTAAGTTCTTTAATTAATCATGAATCCTCTTAATCCTTAGCCTATTTCTAGGTCTAAGTTAATTAAGTCCAATTTCTTGATTATCTATCACAAGGCCTTCTCCTTTCGGTGCTTCAACCATGGATTATGAACATCACTTAATGGGATCCTACACTAAGCATGTCATTAAGCATACAAGAAATGAATAAAACTCATTAAGACCTCAAAATATGGATTACCCAATCAAAATCCACAAAATATCTCAAATATTACAACCCTTACTCCAGAATCAAAAGTAAACTACTCACTATCCATCATGCTTACAAGATATATTGAGTTTAAATGGAAATAAAGCTTTAATCTAAGCTAAGGAATAAGAAATTAAACACTAGAAATGTAGAAATATGTAAGGAAAGAAAGAAATCTGCAAATCTTGGTTGAGAATGGTGTGGAAGGTGAAAGTGACTCTTCAAATTCTGCTCAGCCCCTCCTTTCCTCTTCTGCTCCTTGTCTCTTTTTTTTTTTTTAAATGGGATAATGAGACTATTTATAGCATTTTTCTGACATAGAGCCCTAAAATGGTATGTTCTAGGAGGAATTATTTGAGGGAATCTTCTGCCAGCTCATTAATGAACTCTTTATGGGACTGCATAAGTGGTGCATAAGTTATGCGATCCCTTATCTGATTTTCTGGTTACGAGTCATTTATGCGAATCGCATGACTTGGTGCATAGGTTATGCACAATTCCGTGAAGGTGCATAAGGGAGGCGAGAATGTGCATAAGCTATGCGATCTCCTTATGCACATTTCGGTTGGTTCAGAACAGTGATCTTTCTCCTTATGCAGATCTGCATAGCTTATGCGGCAAGTTATGCAGTTTGGTCAATGCATATTTCAGCTTGAAAACTTGTTTTGACATCTTTGGCTGTAGAAGTCACTTCTCAATGGCAAAATTTCTCTTGATCCTTCCAAAAACACCATTTTCCTAAAAAACAAAGTAAATATTACAAATTAATCTAAAATTGAAAATTATGAAAAACTAACTAAATAAATAATGAAATTAGACAAAAGTGACTAATAATCAAATAAAATGGCTATGAATTTAAATCTAAATGACTATGCAAAATGTATGCATCAAATACCCCAAACTCAAGCTTTTGCTTGTCCTCAAACAAACTTTAAAATGACATGCAAAATTTTTAGGGTGCCTTATCCAAAGAACTATGAAAATTACCCATTAAAGTAACTTAACACACCTTTAGCCATACCAACAATCCATATACCCATCCTTCAAAATGCAAAGAATTTAATGCTTATCCAAGCTTTCACGCTTAGCCATCAAGTCAATTATCATTCAAAATCCCCAAACCAACAAATCAAAAGAGATAGTCATGCTCAAAGGAATTCTAGGACAATCAATAACCAAAGTATCTCAACACGGAATGATAGAATTGAATGAATAGATGAATAGTTTTCCAATCCCATAGGCAAATTCCCTACTCCCATCTCCACTAATGTAGCAAGTACTATCAAGAGATCAAAGGTCTTTTTAGGGATGTAATGGGGCCATGGGGTTCAAAATGAGGCTAAGAAGAAAAATGGGTAAAAAGGGTTCAAAGCATGAGAATATTTTCAATTTTGACAACATAAGGTACACCTTTTTATTTTATTACATTTTTTTCTTTTTCTCTTCTTTTTTTATATATAAGTGGAGGAGAGAAACACACAATGAGAATTGTCTAGTTCTAGCATAGTTTACAAAACACATAAACATGAGTGACATTTGATTTTTAAACTTGCATTTTGTATTTTCTTTTGATGATTGTCCCTAAAATTTGCCACCCCCAAACTCATTTCTTTTAATACTTTGGGTGGATTTCTTTCATTTTGAATGGCAATAGTGAAAAGCACATATACTAGCACTTTTACAAGATGACGAGCACTTCTTCTCCCTTTTATTGTATTTTTTCTTTTTTTTTTATTTATATAAATGTACCTAATGTTGTGAATAATTATTCTCATGAAAAGGAGTGGAGTGTTTGGTTCATTGGCTAGGTAGTAATAAGGATTTCAAGAAAAATTAGGGATAAAAAGGCTCAAAGGGGTTTGCAAGGGTCAATTTTAATTAGGAAAAAGGGCCAAAGGTTCAAAATGAGAAGGTTTAAATCAAAGAATGCCTAATCATTTCTCTTTTCAAGTATAAGCTGGTATTTCGCCTTGAAAGGTTTAGAAAATTTGTTCTAGGATTGGTGAGACATCATTTGACTACCTTATATCCAATAACTCCCTCTAAACACTTCCATCTCCAAATGACTAGTTGGGTGGCTTTTTGGCTAAGAAGATATAGGCAAGGGATAGACACTTCAAAACTTTGCACCTCTTAGGAACTTTCAATCCACAAACCCAACTAAAGGGTGAGTCAAATCACTCTCATAGGTAACTTTTCAAAACTCAAGGGATTTGGCAAAAGATTTTAATGCATGGTGCATGATTCCTAAAAATGAGTAATGTATTAACTAAATGGAGGAAGTCTATTTGTATGCAATGTGTACAATTTCTAAGTGATGTATAATGTGTGTGTAAATGTGTTATGTATATGTATGTGTGGAAATATATGTAAAATATTTACAATATATGTAAATGGAATGGGATGAGATGCTCCTATACTCAAACAGTGAAAAATGAAACAAAAATCAGAATGTGCACCCCCAAACTCAAAATTGGACATTTTCCTCATTGTCTCATGCAATGTGTTATCAAAAGTCAAAGTAAATGGTAATTACCGGAATTGTAAAGATTAAGAGCAAAAGAAAGAGTTACAGTATGTAGCAGATGAGAATTCAAGATAAAGGGATGCATAAGAACTGCATAGGTTATGCAGAGTTAAGTCTTTGTCGAGCATGTGCATAAGTAAGGTGCATAAGCGTGCGGTCTTTGCATAAGAGGCAATATATGTTGCATAGGCTATGCAAGACATTTGCATAAGGAAATACAACTGTGCGATCTTTGCATAAGTAGCGAAAGGGTTGCACAGGCTATGCAAAATATTTGCATAAGGAGATACAACATGCAGTGTATACAAAAGGCTTTGCATGAGAATTGGCAAGGGAAATGTACAACCAGTAGAAGTATTGAAATATATACTGAGTATGGGCAAATATGTACAAAAGGGCAATAAGTGCAATGAAAATTAAAGAAGACTAATGAAATAGCTATCCAATAAAACTTCAAGAAAAAGCAATTTAAAACAAACTAATTCAAAACAAGCAAACATAATTTGAAACAAACTATAAATGTTTGAACATATTTACAAAGAAAAGGTCCTACAAGATTGAACAAAAGTAAAATGAAGCTAATCTATGTCTATTGTTTTGCCTTTGTCCAAGGATGTTGCTAAGAAATTTGGTAGCTGCTTTGTTTGTCGAAATGATGGTCTTTGGAGGAGGTGATGGAGGTGGGGTGGCATGCCCAAAAGATCATGAGTTGCTTCACCATCTCCTTGATTCTTCTGCTTGTCCACTGGTTTCCATGACAAGGTCAAATAGTTGATCATGACGATCCTTGAGTGTATCAAGACCGGTGTCAAGCTTCCTATCCACAAAATATATGTCATCACTAAGCCTTTCAAGATAGGTGAATAAGGCTTTAGTGTTGAATCTGAGGAGTGTGGATGAGGAAGGTTCAATTTGTAGGAGGTATGGGCAGTAGCGGAATGTCTGGCGGTGAGGGTGGGGTAGGTGTAGTAGGGTCTTTGTGGGGTGATGTGAAAGGTTGGGTTTACGGTTGTGCAATAGGCTCGGTTTACTGCGAGGTGGGCGATATCAAAATATGACAAATTGAACCACTGTTTTGGTTAAGTGTGCGATATCAAAATATAAAGTGTCCACAAGTCTTTGGTATTGAGTGCTCTGCAGGATTAAAACCAAAATGCTTGGCTATGACAGTGATGAGCCCACCCAAAACAATGTCACCTATGGATTTGGTGGCAATATGCAGCACATGTTCACAAAAGAAATAACCAGGAGAAACCTTAACTTTGTGAAATGCACACCATAACATAAATAGTTCAGATTTTCCTACAGCACCAGAACTAGTCCCTCTGCCCAATATTGTGCTAGCAATTAGCCTATGAATAAACCTAAGTGCAGGGTCAAGAATTTGGGATGCTTTTTATCTTCCAACAGAGAAAGTTTGAGGTTGGTTTGTGATGATTCTCCAAAATTGGGCAGCATTCCAAATGCCCTTGTTGGCTACCTCTACTCCAGTATGTGGTACTCTAAATAACCCATCAATAGCAAAACCAAAAATGCTATGAAATTGGTCCAATGACAGCTCTCTATTTTGCCCTAAGCATCTAAATTTCATAATTGTTTTATTGTCTACATCATGAAATTTAAGGGTGAGAGAATGAAGAAATAAACTCCAAAACTAGAGTTGGATAAACTATCTCCTGTTTATGCACAAATTCCATCCAACCCATCCCATCAAGATATGCAACTATATTGTCAAATAAACCAAGGGATTGTAGAGAATCGGCAGATATATACCTAGTGGGTTGGACCCTCCTATCCTTGAGTCGCTTAAAAGCTGCCTTTTGAATTGTATCAGGAAGAGGCCAGGGTAGCTTTGATACATGTGAGGCTGCTGAAATTGTCTTTTTATTGGAAGAGGGTGTAGAGGCTGGAGCTTTTGGCTTTTTAGGTGGCGGTTCCGACAATGGGGTGGGTGGGTCTTTGCGTTTGGACAGAGGAGGAGCAGAGGACATGGGTCGCACAGATTTGGACCGAATTTTGCGTTTGTATGTGGTTGGGGGAGGTGGTGGGGGTGTCGCTTGGGGAGAATTGGAAGTGGGGGTATCGATGACAATGGAGAGACTTGAGAGGAGTGGGCGGGAGTGGGGAGGTGACTCCATTGCCGATGAAGAAGATGGAAAAGATAATGGGGAAAGAAGAAAATCGAAGAAGAGTGAGAATTAGGGCAAATGTAGTGAGAATCGAAATGGAGAAGAAGGCGTGAGGAGGAGTTATGCCGGAATGAGGATTGTGAGAGAAGAAGGGCAGTGAACAGGTTTATCGGGGTGAAGGTGGGAAAGAAAAAGGAAAAAAATTTGATTTAAATGGGTTTTGTGAAAGATTGCATAAGGGGAAAGTGCATGTGCATGGCTTATGCACCAGCTTATGCAAGTGTTTCCTTGTTTTGAAGTGCAGAAAAATATGTCATGCAGAAGTGCATAGGCCATGCACGTTGCTTATGCAGGTATCGACAACTTTTGAAAATTGGGAAGTGAAGTCATGCGGGAGTGCATAAGTCATGCACTCCCCTTATGCACCTCTCGGGGTGGTTTTTCAGAAAATCGGGTCATGCAAAAGTGCATAGGCCATGCACTCTGCTCATGCACTCTTCGGCAATTTTTGGAACTTGGGTTGGTGGTCATGCAGAAGTGCATAAGCTATGCACTCTGCTTATGCACTCTTCGGCAATTTTTGGTTTTACGGGTTTACGGTCATGCGAAGTGCATAGGTTATGCACTGCTTATGCAGTCTCGGCAACTTTGGATTTTCTGGGTTTCTGGTCATGCAGAAGTGCATAGGTTATGCACGTTGCTTATGCACCCCTCGGCAGGTTTGAATTTTTGGAGTTTCTGGTCATGCAGAAGTGCATAGGTTATGCACTCTGCTTATGCAGACTTCGGCAGAGAGAGAAAATGCAGAATTTGAAGTTGTGCAAATGTGCATAAGTCATGCACTCACCTTATGCAAGTTTTGACAGATATGAAATTTGACAAAATGAGGTTATGCAGAGTTGCATAAGCTATGCACTCTCCTTATGCACTTGCAATAAAGGTGGAAAATGGCAAGAATTGTGGTTATGCAGATTGCATAAGCTATGCGATTCTTATGCACAATTCAACAAAATTAAGATTGCAATGGAACATGATTTGCAAGTGTGAAAAATACCCTAAAATGAAGAAATATAATTCCATGAAGCATAAACCATGAGAAATTTTCACTAAAAACACATCAATATATACAAAGTGTATCAAAAAGGCATCACACAAGCATGTAAAAATGGATCCTACATAAAAGACCTTTGAGAACTATGCCATTTTAAGTCAAATTCTGCAAATCATCATTTAGCACATAAAATTCCATAAAATCTGCATGAAGTTGCATCTAACCACAAATGAGAAATGAACTTTCCAACTTTTGCTAAGAAAATGCAGCATTTCTACCTTGTATCCTATAACCCAAAGAAGCTCAAAACTGCAAAAATGACTCACTTACCCACCATATTAACATTATAAGCACAAGTATTAAAAAAAACACACCCAACCTCACCAAGAACTTGAGTGATCTACTGCAGATTTTATTTTTCTGCTCAGTATAAACCATATAGCAACTTCAGCAGTTCACCAACCTTTCTCCATTGAAATACATCCAACCTCACCAAAAACACAAGCCATTTGCTGCAGACACCCTTTTTGCTGCAGATTTCACTTTTCCTCTGCATAAACCAGATTGCAGCTCCTGCACAGGTTATGCGAAAATAAATCGATTCTTTTGAAGAACAAAATTCTCAAGTTAAGAATTACTTCCCCAACAGTTCTGACCTTTCTTCATGGAATTACATCTACAAGGGACAAGATTTAACAATGTCAAAAATTGAATTTAGGGAGATTTAAGATAAAAACTAAATCAATGAAAATGAGAGTAAATTAGCAAAAGCAAAATAAAAGGACTTGGGATGCCTCCCAAGAGGGCTAATTTATAGTCCTTAGCTGGACTCTTCATGAATTTCATTGAAAAGAGGTGAGGGATTGGAGAGCTTGTAACAGCTTGCTCTTATTATTGGGTCTCCAGTTATGTAATGTTTCAATCTATGCCCATTGACCTTGAAATTCCCAGATTTTTCACTCCAAATTTTAATTGCTCCATAAGGGAAAACCTTAGAAACTCTATATGGACCAGTCCACCTTGACTTAAGTTTTCCAGGGAACAATTTTAATCTTGAGTTGAACAACAAAACTAAATCACCTTCTTTGAATTCCTTTTTCCTCAGATGCTTATATATCATGCCAAACTTTAGTTCTTTCTTTGTAAATACGGGCACTTTCATAAGCATCCATCCTCAATTCCTCAAGCTCATTAAGTTGTAACAACCTTTTCTCACTAGCTTGCTTAAGATTAAAATTCAAGGTTTGAATGGCCCAATATGCTCTATGTTCTAGCTCAACAGGTAAATGACAAGACTTACCATACACCAACCTAAAGGGAGTAGTTCCTATAGGGGTTTTGTAGGCAGTCCTATATGCCCATAAAGCATCATCTAGTTTGATAGACCAATCTTTCCGAGAATTGTTCACTGTTTTCTCCAAAATATGCTTGAGCTCTCTGTTAGAAATTTCAACTTGTCCTCAAGTTTGAGGGTGGTATGGTGTAGCTATCTTATGCACTACACCATACTTCCTCATTAGGCTCTCAAATTGCTTATTACAAAAATGGGAACCCTCATCACTAATTATAGCACTAGGAGCTCCAAATCTGCTCAAGACAAATTTCTTCAAGAATTTCACTACCATTCTAGCATCATTAGTTGGAGTTGCAATAGCTTCCACCCACTTTGACACATAGTCAACTCCAACTAAGATGTATCTATTACCATATGAAGGAGGGAATGGCCCCATAAAATGTAACAGCCCGACCCACTAGTGATATTGTCCGCTCTGGGCCGAAGCCCTCACGGTTTTAAAACGCGTCAATAGGGTTCTGAACTATCAACTTATGAACCCGATATCTCTCCGTGTTTTGTCGATGTGGGATTTGCCTAGGGTATTACAATCCACCCCCTTATGGGACTCAGCGTCCTCGCTGAGGTTTGCCCCACCATCGTTCAAGGTTGCACGCGGAGTAGCTTTGATACCAAATTGTAACAGCCCGATCCTTCTCCAGTTATTATTGTCCGCTTTGGCCCATGGGCCTCACGGATTTGTCCCTTGGGAGGTTTCATTCCCAAAAGCGCGCTGACTAGGTGAGGAAGGCTCCCACATTTATGGCCCAAATCTTTTCTTCCGTTTAGATGTGGGACGAAGTTTCCACCCCAGGTCGTGGCTCGTTGAACAAGCACGTCCCAACCCCATCCACAGGTTGTGACAAGCCCACCGGCTTCCGCTGGTGCGTCCTCGCACCACACACCGTACTAGAGGAGTCGGCTCGATGCAAATTGTATGACCCGACCCACTAGTGATAGTGTCCGCTCTGGGCCGAAGCCCTCACGGTTTTAAAACGCGTCAATAGAGGTTACGAACTATCAACTTATGAACCCAGCATCTCTCCCGTGTTTTGTCGATGTGGGATTTGCCTAGGGTGTTACATAAAATCTATTCCCCAAACATCAAATAATTCCACTTCAAGAATATTATTTAGGGGCATTTGATCTCTTTTTGACAAATTACCACTCCTTTGACATTTATCACAATCGGCTAAATTTCCTCAAATCCTTAAAAGATTTGGCCAAAGAAACCAGCTTGCAAAATTTTACTATTGTTTTAGAGATTCCAAAATGTCCTCCATAATCAGAAGCATGGCAATGATGCATAATACTCTGTATCTCCTCTTCAGGAATACACCTCCTTATTAAACCATCACAACATCTCCTAAAGAGTAAAGGATCATCCCATCTATAAAATTTCACCTCATGCAAAAACTTTTTCTTTTGTTGCCATGTCATACCTAGAGGTAAAACTCCACAAGATAGATAATTCACAAAGTCTGCATACCAAGGTAGTTTAGCAACAAGAGAGAAAAGTTGTTCATCCAAGAAAAACTTATCAATAGGGATTTCATCCAATTCTTCACCATCCAATTTCAACCTACTAAGATTATCAGCAACTACATTTTCAGCTCCTTTCTTATCTCTGATCTCCAAATCAAACTCTTGTAACATCAGAATCCACCTAATGAGCCTAGGCTTAGCTTCCTTTTTACGGAGCAAATACCTGATGGCTGCATGATCTGAAAATATAACCACATTTGAGTCAATAATGTAAGGTCTGAATTTTTCCAATGCAAAGGCAATTGCTAAAAATTCCTTTTCAGTTGTTGCATAATTTGTTTGAGCCTCATCCAGTGTTCTACTAGCATAATAAATAGCATAAGCCTTTTTGTCATTTCTTTAACCAAGAACAGCCCCAATTGCATAGTTGCTAGCATCACACATAATTTCAAAAGGTAGGCTCCAATCAGGTGGTTGCATGATTGGTGCAGTGATAAGAGCTTGCTTCAACCTGCAAAAGGCATCCAAACACTCTTGGTCAAATATAAATGGTGTATCATTACTTAACAAATTAGACAAAGGTTTAGCTATTTTAGAAAAATCCTTGATAAAGCGTCTGTAGAACCCAGCGTGTCCTAGGAAACTTTGAATTCCCTTGACATTGGTAGGAGGAGCCATCTTCTCTATCACTTCAACTTTGGCTTTATCAACCTCTATTCCTCTGTTAGACACCAAATGTCCAAGCACTATCCCTTCCTGAACCATGAAATGACACTTTTCCCAGTTTAACACAAGGTCAGTATCTGCACATCGCTGCAAAATTTTAGAAAGGTTAGCCAAGCATATATCAAATGAAGATCCATAAACAGAAAAATCGTCCATAAAAACCTCAATTATGTCTTCAATGAAATCTGAGAAAATTGCCATCATGCACCTTTGAAAAGTGGCTGGTGCATTACACAACCCAAATGGCATCCTTCTATAAGCAAAGGTTCCATATAGACAAGTAAAAGTGGTTTTCTTTTGATCATTTGGATGGATAGGGATTTGAAAAAACACGAATATCCATCTAAATAGCAAAAGTAAGAATGCCTAGCTAGTCTTTCCAACATCGATCAATGAAGGGAAGTGGAAAATGATCTTTTCTAGTGGCAACATTTAATTTTCTAATCTATGCACATTTGCCAACTAGTCAACTGTTCGGTGGGAATTAATTCATTATTTTCATTTTTGACCACCGTCATTCCACCCTTTTTGGAACAACATGTCTTGGGCTCACCCAAGTCTTTGTTTGAGATAGGATATATGATCCTGCATCAAGCAACTTCAAAATTTCCTTTTAACAACTTCTTTCATATTTGGGTTCAACCTCCTCGATGTTCAATAGATGGTTTACAATTTTCTTCCAAAATGATTCTATGCATGCAAAAGTGTGGGCTTATTCCCTTAATGTCATCTATGGTGTATCCTAAGACTTTTCTGAATTGCCTCAACACTCTTAACAACTTATTAGCCTCTAAAGTACTCAAATTTGCATTTACAATTCTTTGGATAAGTGTTATTAGTGCCAAGAAATTCATACACAGTGAGAAGGAAGTTGCTTAAGTTCTACCTTAGGTGCATCTTCTTCCTTGAATGATGGTTGCTTAATTTACCTTTTTCCTTTTGTGTGAGTTGAAAAACTGGAGCAGAAATGAATGGTGGACTACCCTCTAAGTGTTGAGCATATGCAGTTACAAGAGGGTTGTCATAGTCTATGCCTCCTCCATAAACCAAACAATTTTCAAGTGGATCTTCTGGATATTTCTTTCTGAAGTGTTCTTCAACCAGCTCATCAATAATATCAACTCTCAAGCAAGTATCAGCTTCAGAATGATGCTTTTTCATAGTGTTATTAATATTGAAAACCAATTGCTCTTCACCAACCCTAAGAGTCAATTTTTCTCCCTTAACATCAATCAATGCTCCTGCTGTAGCTAGAAAGGGTCTTCCCAAGATGATTGGGATATTAAAATCTTCCTCCATGTCCAAGATGACAAAGTCAACAGGTATATAGAACTTCCCAACCTTCAGAGGCACATTCTCCAAAATCCCTTCAGGATACTTAATTGACCTGTCATTAATCAAGAGAAATGTGGGTTGGCTTAAGATCTCCCATGTTGAGCTTCTCATAAATGGAAAGGGGCATAAGGCTAACACTAGCCCCTAAATCACATAAGGCTTTTGTAGAACAAGACTCTCCAATGTGGCATGGAATTGAAAAACTCCCTGGATCCTTAAGCTTTGGAGGAAGTTTCCTTTGGAGGATAGCACTACATTCTTCAGTCAAAGCTACAGTTTCATCATCTTCAAGTTTCCTCTTGTTTGAGAGAATTTCTTTCAAGAATTTTGCATAAGAGGGCATTTGTGAAAGAGCATCAACAAAAGGCACATTTATGTAAAATTTCTTCAAAACCTCTAAGAACTTCCCAAATTGCCTATCAAGCTTGGCTTTGTGAAATCTTTGTGGAAAGGGAAGTTGTGGCTTGTAGGGTTCAGGAGGTATATATTTCTCTTCCTTCTCTTCAAATTCCTTGTCGCAATGGATTTTGCGGTCGCCTGGACGATCACTCACCGAAGTGGGAAAAAGTGAGGAGTCGCCACCTTAGTTTTGAGGGAAACTAAAGAAAACCATTTGAGAAGTTAAATTAAAAATAAAACCACTTCAAAACAGAGATTCTAAGTTCGGGGTCCGTAAACGGGTGGGGAAGGTGTTAGGCACCCCACCTCGTCCCTTAATAAGGGTAAGTAGATTTAATTCTGCGTCCTTTACAAATTAGTTAGAAGGGCTTAGGCGGCAATGTTAGTCCTTTTGGTAAAAGGAATATTTGATTTTTCACTAAATTTGGATCACCCAGATACATAAGTAAATGAGACAGCCTTAGTGAATTACTTTTGTATGTTGATTTTACTTGAAAAGGAATGTTTTATTTAAAATTTAATTTAGAAGATCGGATAAGAACTCTCTTCTGAACCTCTTTTAGATATTCATTAAAATTTTGGTTGGGGGTCGGATAAGGACTCTCTTCCGATCCCTAATAAATATTTATTAGAGATTTTAATTTGAGATCGGATAAGAACTCTCCTCCGACCTCTTTTAAGTATTTATTAAAATTTTAAGCTGAGACCGGATAAGAACTCTCCTCCAATCTCTATTAAGCATTTATTGAAATTTTAAGCTGAGACCGGATAAGAACTCTCCTCCGATCTCTTTTAAATATTTATTGAAATTTTAAGCTGAGACCGGATAAGAACTCTCCTCCGATCTCTTTTAAATATTTATTAAAAGTTTTGAATTGGGGTCGGGTAAGAACTCTCCTCCAATCTCTACTAAGTATTTATTAAAACTTTAAGCTGAAACCGGATAAGAACTCTCCTCCGATCTCTTTCGGGTTAGCAGGAGCCTGGAAGGGGCTTTGCCGATCTCCCGAATTTCAATTTTAGCTACATGTCACAAGAACCTAAAACTAAGGTTTCTGGCATTCAAAATGCTGGAGATAAGGTTTCTTGATACCCTATGACTAAATGGGTAATACTAAACTTGATTTACCGACCTTTCATGTAGTCATTTCACGCATACCTATTAATGTCCGATCTGTTCTGTCTAGTTTATTTTGGTTTTATTCCTCTTCATGGCATCTTGCCGAATTCCCGTTCACGTCAGCCTAATAGTTTGGCTATTTTCCTGACGTGTTATTCAAGCTTTCTCTTTTAAAAGAGGCCCTTAAGTTGCAGATTCCTATATTTTGCCTGACCACTTACACGCTACTAGGAGCTAAAAGCTCGTATTCAGAAATGACGAAAATTGATGAAATGATGGACCGATCACTAAAGAGAATTCGAGAATAACGTTCTTTGAGATTTTTTTTGCTTAGAATAAACTTAGAGAAAACCGCGTACGTAAAGAGAACAAAGAAAGTGCGAAAAGTAAACACAAATACTTAATAAAACAGTAATATGAACTCTTACCTGTGAGGAGCCAAATATATTGAAATAACTGTGAGGTGGTAAATAGTGATGAAGACGGCGGATTGATCAGCCTGAGAGTTGATGTCTGTCGTGAAACCGAGAGATGCTTTAGCTAAAAGGTAACCGGGTAAGAACCAGGTGAAAGGAAGTTGAGCTTGAACAGAGGAAAGGAAAGCAGAGATGATGAGAGTATGACCAGATAATGAACAAACTGGAAATGTAGAGTTCCAGTATTCAAAATCTTTTTCAAGAAAACACTCCTGAAAACTAGTTTCAAAAGTCTTTTTAATCACTACAAAACAGCAGAGTAACAAACTGAATGAAGTTTCAGAGTTCCTCCACGATAATAGCAGCCTCTTGCCTATATTTTTGTCCCTTGAACAGTTTTTATGCCGGTATTTATAGGAATCGGGTGCTCTTCGTGAAGGGTCAGGATTTATTTGAGGGAGATGGAGGGTCGAGATCTCGAAGGACATGATCGGAGGTTCAGGAATTAAAGAGAATCAAAATGAATGGTTGAGATCACTCTTCATAATATTTGTCCTTTTCTTCTTTTCATCTGACGGTCCCAAATTTCCTTGTCCGGAACGATCCGAGGGCTAAGAGTGAAAGACGCTGGTATTGTCGTCTTCTCTTTTGATCCAAGGGTTCCGGATTCATCCTTACAAGTGAGATCAACGGTGGACATTGGGATGTACAGGACTGTCATGACATACCCTGGCACCTGTCAGCATTGCGGGCGATTCTTAGGCGTGCGGTGGAGATCTCGTCTGCCACGCTTTAACTACCTCGGCTCTGATTCTGACGACGGTTATTGGGATTTGTCTTATTCTTTTTGTCTTCCGATCCCTCCCCTAGCTCCTATTCCGATCTCTCATGCTGATCTCCTATTTCCCGATCTCTATTATCCCTTAATCAGTCTGGATTCGGTCCAAGCATTAATTACATCTCGATTCTCGAAGCGTCCGCTTCGTTTTCCGCTTAGCAATAAATGCTCATTTTCCCCTATATATACCCCTGTTGATAGTGGCATTTTCTTCATCCGATTTTTCTCTCTTCCTCCTGGTTTCTCAGTTCTAGCTGCTCAGGCGAAAGTTCCGGCTACAACTGTGGTTTTGATCCTCTTCCGATGGAATTCCCTATTCCTCGACTGAAAATTTACGACCCCGGTGATTGCTTCCTCAAGTTCATTCGGCTTTTCTCCACATTGAGTGTTCCGACAGCGGTTTTCTCCCACATTGGGTGTTCCGACAGCGGATTAAGCTTCCGGTCGGCAATATCCTTGGGATCAGTTATAAACTGATCCTTAGATCACCTGGGAGTATCCTTGGGATCAGTTATAAACTGATCCTTAGATCGGCCTCTTCAGATAGGATTTTTCACCGGTCTCTAGAGATCGCCCGAATGATGTAATTTTTCAATGTAATCAGATCTCTAGAGATCGGCCACATGATGTAGCTAGACCTTTATTGTAATCCGATCCCTAGAGATCGCCCAAATGATGTAATCCGATCTTTTGAGAATAAAGACTTTATTTTGTCGGTTATCATCTTATTTTTGCATTGATTATTTTCCGATCTCTAATGTGGTTATCCGATCTGGTTCTTTACCTGAATGACACTTAACTGATCCTTTATTCAAAATATTTAAATTATTATGCCGATCTCCAATTAACCGATCTCTGAACATTCGGATATTTGAGAGAAGTGTCGAAACATTTGTCGAGTCCCACCAATCGATCTGCGCCTAGAACCTCGCGAGCATTAAATGCTCGGACTAGTATAAATAGGGGAGGGTTAGCCAGTTGTTCTCTCATTCCATTTTCAATCCCCTGCTCACAACTCCGAAGTTCTCTCATTTTCTCCAGTCTCTCCGACGCCGATCAGACTCCGGTAAGGACTTTGATCTTCTTTCTTGTTTAAGTTCTTTGTTTCTTTTAAAAATGAGCGGTGCAGAAGGTCGAGGCGCGAGCCCTCCTTCCATTCAGTTCTCATGGTCATCGTCGGCGAAGAAGAGGCGATCGGGCCGGCGTGCAACCTAAACCCCTAGGGTCTCTGCTCCAGTCGGGGTCGGTCATACCGTCAAGGCTTGCACCACCTTCAGGAGAGAGACCCTTCCTATAGACGAGCTTCCGTCGGTTCTTGAGAATTCGATCTGCAATCGTTTGTTCAAGAATACAATATTTGTCCCGATTCATATGAGTGATCAAGTGCCATGGCGATCTTCATGTCGATCACTCCTTTGAAGAGGATGACATGGTCATGGTGTCTGAAGAACGATTAAAGGCGATGAGGTTCCCTCTGCCGATTTCTATAAGGAGGTCCTAAAATTTCACCGAATATCCATTGTTCAAATCCACCCCAACTCGTGGCGGATCTTGGTTGCTTTCCGAGGTCTATGCGAGCTAAGGGAATCGGACCTACGGCTAAGGTGTTCGCCGAGCTACAGACTAACTCACCGAAAGGATGATGAACCGGTTCTTTCAGCGAAGCCTCGTTGCGGACTCTTTTCGATCGCCTCATCCCTTAAGAATTGGAAGAACCAGTTCTTCATTCGAGGAGTAAAGATCCGAGCCGCTTTGAGGACTTTCCTCGTGGCTGGTGGTACCGAGGCCCCGCTCAAGCACATTACCACGAGTCAAGAGGAAAGCTTGATAGTGATGGAGCTGAAAAGTCGTGCCGCTACTCTAAAATATTCTTGTCCAAATGCGGTGGCTGAATCGCACCATTGGACCATGCAATCGATCACCGGCCGAGATCGCGAACTTCCGCTCTCGACCTCGGCATTGGTATTTTCTATATCTCGGTCTCGGGACCTTAGCGATCTCACTAACCTCTTTTACGTGCGGTATGGCGGGTGGTGAAGGTTCTAGGAAGCGAAAGAAAGAAAGAGAGATCTCCGGAAGATAAAAGAGATGAAGCGTTGAACGACTTCAAACACCGGTCACGAACACAGGGAGATACAAAGAGACCCGCCTCAACCTTGGGTCCGCCGACCACTTGAAGGTATCGGATCTCCTCCTAGATCGGAAGAGCGCCCCGCCTCTCGATTATTCCAAGCACGGAAGGAGCCCTCTCAATCTTCTCGGGAGGACCTCTTCTCGTGGTGCTCGAATCTTGATCATCGCTTGAAGAATAACCGGATTAGGAGAACTCCGATTTTGCCAAAGTCCAGGATCTACCATCTTCTTTAAAGAGGATCGGGACACGCTATCACAGAATGGTCTCGATGATATCTTGACTCGAACCATGAGCTAGAAGGTTGAGTGTCTGGAGAACCAGACCATGATTCGGGAAAAGATTCAACTTCTGGGTAAGGAGGTCGGGAAGAAAAATCAGGAATTGGCTTCCCTCCGATCCCAACTCTCATCCGCTCGGGATTATATATCTCAAGTCGAGGGACAGGCGAAGTACCATGAAGACCAGCTGGCCGAGAAGTCTCGTGACCTGGCTGAAAGAGAACGGGCTCTCAGAGAGGTCCAGGCACTTCAGGCCAATGAAGCCGCTCAGGTCGCCCAACTCATCGAAGAGCTTAAGGAGAAAGACGAGGAGCTTAAGGCGAAAGATGAAGAGATGGTGACAGGGATAGCCGGAGCCTATGTGAATGCTCACAAGGACCTCTTGGCGAACTTCAAAGCGCTATCTCAAGAGGACTTCTCTTGGATGGACGACACTGCTCCGGGGCGATGGTGAAGATAGTGAGGAGGAGGCGAGGAAGAGAGAGTGAGCGGGAATGTAAATCAGTGAGGCGATCCCACGAATAACTTGTACAAATTATGAAATGAAATGGAATATCTATTTTGTTCAATGAATGGATGTGATTGGAAAATCTTTGAATTGCCTAAGTATTTGATTGTATGAGCACAGCAAAACAAAAACTAAATGTGATTATTAATCTAAGTATAAGAGATCGGAAAGAACTTTAAGCATGAGATCGGTAGGGAAGAAATGCTGAACGGAACTTGATTGAAAATTTAACTCGAACACTTAAGATCGGAACCCTCATTAAACCGAACCCAAACTTTAACTGTTAAACTTTCGGAAAGGAGGTCGGCAATAAAACTGGTAGGAAAAGATCTAGTGCCAGTTCATCTTAGAGATCGGGAATATACTTGGTGTCCTAAATTCGACAACGGGTTTGAGAGGTCGGTAAATGATTTGAGAGATCGGCGAGGCCTTAATGAATATGAGGACTCAGCATTAATTCAATTCTTTGTGAGGAGAGATCGGAAATGTGACCGCCTATCAAAGAGGGATCGAAAACGTGATTAGCTGTTCAATTTTTATTGATTCTAGGGATCGGCCAAAATATGGTGTCGACAGCTGCCCCTCTTTACATAATTTCTATTAAAGGAAAAATTCCGTATAGGAATTATGTAAAGATTCGAACTCATATTTTGGGCGATTAGGTGTTGAAATTAGGAACTAAAGCACACCTAAGTTAATGACCTCGAAAATTAAAATCAACTTGGATCTAGAAACCAGAGGTTGATAATGAAATGTAAATTGCGTGAATTTAAAATCAACTTAGATCAAGGAACAGAGGTTGATAACAGAAATGTAAATTACAGGAATTTAAAATCAACTTAGATCAAGGAACCAGAGGTTGATGGTGGAATCGCAGAAAATTAAAATTGCATGAAATTAAAATCAACTTAGATCAAGGAATCAGAGGTTGATAACAGAAATGTAAATGGCAGGAATTTAAAATCAACTTAGATCAAGGAACCAGAGGTTGATGGTGGAATGTAAATTGCAGAAATTTAAAATCAACTTAGATCAAGGAACCAGAGGTTGATGGTGGAATCGCAGAAAATTAGAATCAACTTAGATCAAGGAACCAGAGGTTGATAACAGAAATGTAAATGGCAGGAATTTAAAATCAACTTAGATCAAGGAACCAGAGGTTGATGGTGGAATCGCAGAAAATTAAAATTGCATGAAATTAAAATCAACTTAGATCAAGGAACCAGAGGTTGATATGAAATTTAAATTGCGAGAATTAAAATCAACTTAGATCAAGGAACCAGAGGTTGATGGGGGACATGGAAATTGCTAGAAATGAAAAACAACTTAGATCAAGGAACCAGAGGTTGATGGTGGAAATTTAAATTGCAGAAATTTAAAATCAACTTAGATCAAGGAACCAGAGGTTGATAGCAGAAATGTAAATTGCAGGGAATTAAAATCAACTTAGATCAAGGAACCAGAGGTTGATGACAGAAATGTAAATTGCAGGAATTTAAAATCAACTTAGATCAAGGAACCAGAGGTTGATGGTGGAATCGCAGAAAATTAAAATCAACTTAGATCAAGGAACCAGAGGTTGATAACAGAAATGTAAATTGCAGGAATTTAAAATCAACTTAGATCAAGGAACCAGAGGTTGATGGTGGAATCGCAGAAAATTAAAATTGCATGAAATTAAAATCAACTTAGATCAAGGAACCAGAGGTTGATAACAGAAATTTAAATTGCAGGGAATTAAAATCAACTTAGATCAAGGAACCAGAGGTTGATGGTGGAAATGTAAATTGCAAGAAATTAAAATCAACTTAGATCAAGGAACCAGAGGTTGATGGTGGAAATTTAAATTGCAGAAATTTAAAATCAACTTAGATCAAGGAACCAGAGGTTGATGGTGGAAATGTGAATTGCAAGAAATTAAAATCAACTTAGATCAAGGAACCAGAGGTTGATGGTGGAAATTTAAATTGCAGAAATTTAAAATCAACTTAGATCAAGGAACCAGAGGTTGATGGTGGAATCACAGAAAATTAAAATCAACTTACAAGGCAAGTCTAACCTTGACACATGAAGTTCTTTCCCTGACGAAGTGTACTTAACAAGATACCGAAGGCCGATGATTAACGGAAAAGAAGTTGCAAGACTTGACCTATAACCCCATTTTCTTCAAATGCCCCTCTTCTGCTCCCGATTTTCTTCTATGGAAAGCGCCCTCGCGGGTTTTCACTTTCTTTCCGTCCATTTAACCAGAAGCGCCCTTTCGGGTTTTCACCTCTAGTTTTTTTTTTTTTTTTTTTTAGGCGGCTATTCCTTGCAAATCTCATAGTAAAGTACGCGAGGTTATCAATTTTTAAATTCAAATCTTATGGCAGAAATTTAACTAATCAATAGCGCATTAGTCAAAGAGAAAGGATAGTATTAAAAATGAGTAAGCAGGAAAAACAAAAGCAGAACGAATGGAGTATAACTTTATCATGGCTTTAGGAAAAATAGACTTTCAAAGGAAAAGGAAAGGTACAAGGATAGATCTCATATATTCCTTTTAGTTGGTTTTGAAGTCTTTTAACTGCCATATTCCAAGTTCTCCGAAGTCCCTTGCCGTGACGGTTGCCTCTCTATCCGCGGTTTCATGCCCCCTTCCTTATTCCTCCAATTTGGTTCTTGGGACGCCCTCTTTTTTTGGTTTTCACCCCAAGAAGGTTTTTTTTTTTTTTTTTTTTTTTTTTTTTAAGGGCGCCCTTTGGGTTTCATCCCTTCTCCTTTTTATGCATAGTATCTCTTGTGATGTCGGCATTCCACGTGTCTCGGAATTCTTCACCGTCCATGTGGGTCAAGATCAAGGCTCCTCCAGTAAACGCCTTTTTAACCACATAGGGTCCCTCGTAGGTTGGTGACCATTTGCCCCGGGGATCGTTTTGGTTTGGTAGTACTTTCTTTAGAACTAAGTCCCCGGGTAGGAATTCCCGTGGCGTGCGTTTTATCAAATGCTCTGGCCATTCTCCTCTGATATAATTGCCCGTGACATGCTGCTGTTAACCTTTTCTCATCCAGCAAGTTTAACTGATCCAACCTTGACTGGATCCATTCTGACTCACCAATCCCTGATTCCTTCAGAATCCTTAGGGAAGGTATTTCAACCTCAATGGGTATCGCTTCCATCCGTAGACCGGTGAGTACGAGTTGCCCGATTGAGGTTCTTATGGAAGTCCGGTATGCATGAAGAGCGTGAGGAGCATGTCATGCCAATCCCTATATGTGACCGTCATTTTCCGGATTATCCTCTTTAGATTTTTGTTCGCGGCTTCCACCGCTCCATTCATCCGGGGCGGTATGGGGAGAATTGAGATGTCGGATTACGTATTGATCACCTGGCTTCGAATCTTGAACCGTTCAGGTTCTTGGCGTTATCAGTGACAATTTCATTCGGGAGACCATGTCGGCATATGATATTGTTTCTGAAGAATTTGAGAAACGTGTTCTGCGTGATGTGAGCATATGATGTCGCCTCGACCCACTTGGAGAAATAGTCGATGGCTACAAGGATGAATCTGTGCCCATTGGATGCCTTGGGATTGATGGGACCAATCACATCTATGCCCCACATTGCAAAAGGCCACGGTGAGGCGAGATTGAGCGACTTGTGAGGTGGCACATTTATCGGATCTGCGTAAATCTGACACTTGTGGCACTTCCGGAAATACTCGATGCAATCCTTTTCCATTGTGGTCCAAAAATACCCACGTCGCATGATTTGCTTGGCCATCATGTGTCCATTGGCGTGAGTTGCACAATTTCCCTCATGAGTTTCAAAAAGGATTCTCTTTGCCTCCTTTGCATCCACACATCTCAATAATTCACCGTTGGAGCTTCTTTTGTATAGGGTTTCCCCACTGGGAAAGTACCCCAATGCTAACCTCCGAATCATCTTCTTTTCATTTTTGCTTGCCCTGAAGGAATTCTCAGGTTCTCTGATGGACTGGGATGTCGTGATACCAAGGCTTTCCATCGAGCTCTTCTTCAATCATGAAGCAATAGGTGGCTCATCCCTTACTTTAATCTTCAACGTCAAACGTCGCCCTTCTTCGATTTGAGCCATATGACTAGAGTAGCTAAGGCGTCGACAAATTGATTCTTGTCTCTACTCGGATGAGTGAAAGAGATTTCTTGAATTCTGATCATCTCGATGAAGTATTTACGGTAGGGGTTTAGCTTGGGATCCTTGGTTTGCCATTCTCCCTTGACCTGATAAATTATAATAGCCGAGTCTCCATACACCTCCAACTTTAAGATTTTCATCTCTATAGCGGCATGTAGACCCATTACACAAGCTTCATATTCTGCGACATTGTTGGTACAGTCAAATCCCAACTTAGCGGCTATTGGGAAGTGCTTTCATACGGGGATACTAGTGCGGCTCAATTCCATTCCGGATAAATTGATTGCTCCGTCAAAATACATTTCCCACACATCGATGACCCCTCTTCTTGATCTACTTCATTAATATGTTCGTCGAGGAACTCAAATCTAGAGCTTCATAATCAGGATAGGGTTTTCCGCTAGGAGGTCGCAATTACACTACCTTTCACCGCTTTCCGGGTCATGTAGACTATATCATATTGGGAGAGTATAACCTGCCACTTGGCTATCCTTCCCGGCACGAATGGGCTTTCGAATACGTATCTGATAGGATCCATCCGGGAGATAAGCCATGTCTTGTGATTCAACATGTAGTGCTTGAGGCGATTTCTTTGTCGAGCTAACGCTTGACAAGTCTTTTCTAAGAAAGAGTACCTTGACTCACAATCATTGAACTTCTTGCTCGGTAGTAAATGGCCCTCTCTTTTGGCCGGTATCATCATCTTTGTCCCAAAACACATCCCATAGAGCTCTGTTGGATCGCCATGTATGCAGGATCGAGGCACTGCACAAAGCGGGACCAATACTGGTGGGTTTGACAAATACTGTTTGATTGTCTCGAAAGCCTTTTGACAATCCGAATTCCATTGGGTAGGATTGTTCTTCCGGAGTAGTCTGAAAATAGGCTCAGCTTTGGCAGTGAGATTAGAAATAAATCTTGAAATGTAGTTCAACTTTCCTAGAAAACTGCGCACCTCCTTTACGCTTTTGGGGACGGCATTTCTTGAATAGCTCGAACTTTGTCGGATCCACTTCTATCCCTTTCTCGCTTACTATGAATCCCAACGATTTTCCGATCTAGCTCAAGATGCATTTAGCGAGGTTGACTTCAACTTGTATTTCCTGAGCCTTTCGAGCACCTTCCTTATCACCTGAACGTGGCTCTCTTCTCCCCTGGATTTAATGATCATATCATCCACATATACCTCCACTTCTTTATGCATCATATCGTGGAATAATGTGACCATTGCAAGCCGTAAGTAGCCGGCATTCTTCAACCCGAAGGGCATGACCCGATAGCAAAATACCCCCCATTGGGTGATGAAAGCAGTTTTATCCTTGTCCTCCTTGTCCATCGGAATCTGATTGTACCCTGATGCCCCATCAATACACGAACACCTACCCAATCCCGCAGCATTGTCAACTAACACATCAATGTGAGGGAGAGGGAAATCATCTTTCAAACTTGCTTTATTAAGGTCCCTGTAGTCAACACACACCCTGACTCTCCCGTCTTTCTTCATTACTGGGACGACATTAGCCACCCATTGGGGATATTTGACTACTTCCAAGAATCCGGCGTCATACTGTTTCTTGACTTCATCCCGAACCTTGAGCAGTGTGTCGGGATTCATTCTCCTCAGTTTCTGCTTCACCGGGATCGTTCCTGGAATTAAGGGAATCTTGTGCGTCACTATCTGAGGGTCCAAACCGACCATATCATCATAGCTCCATGAAAATACGTCGAGAAATTCCTTAAGCAGACCGATCATATCTCCCAATTCCTCACTCTCCACTATCTTAAGTTCCCTTTTTACTTCTTCCGAACCTAAGTTTATTGTGCGCGTTTCATCTTCACAAGGCACGAGGGAGGGTTCATCTTTTTCATTGCTTTCTTCTGTAAGGTCTTCCTCAGAATTACTTGAAGTAATGGCAGTTATGGGGATTTCAAAATTAACCAGAGGAATTTCTGAGTCTTTTGGATTATTAGGTGTTAATTGATGAATGGTCCTGAATGAATGAAGAATAGAACATGTTATAAGGATGGAATTAAAAGGAAAGAGAGTATTGGATTTAAAATGCGCTATCAATTCATTAATATTAATGCCATAAGAAAAGGTCCATTTACAGTATTACACTTGTCACCATGGACAAAATGATCAAGTGTAGATAACCAGAGGTACTTTACTCGAAATTGAGTACAGGGATATCCTCCGTTGTCCAGTTGTCAAGCTCCTGCTCCTCAGCCATGGGTGAAACTAGGGCCTCATACAAGGAATCCAGTTGGATGACATCTATGGATGGATCATCTGGTGATCCTTCTGTACTTGCCGGATGTTGGATGACCGGTTTGGTGAAGATCTCCGTAATTCTCGGGACTATTTTCATTTTTTTCGTCTCCTGGTCGAACCTCTGATCCCGAAGCATCCTCCTCATCCAGAATCGCCCATCCACGAGGGCATCCTCCTCATACCCCAAACCACAACGGCCTATCTTCTGAATAGCCGGTATAGGCTCGACGATTCCTTGCAAGGCAGTGCCCAAGCCTTTCCCCTCTTGATACCCGTTTCTTGACATTACTTTGGCCACCATAGCCATAGCCCCTTCCTTCCCAGTATCTTGCAATTCAAGGGCCTGGAAAGAACTCTCCAATGATTCCTCGGCCGCTTCCACATAAGGAAGTGATTGCGGCTTGGTGACCGATGGCCTCTTCGCCCCTACGTGATGATTTTGCCGTCCTTAATGTATTTGATCTTCTGGTGTAAGGTTGAAGGAACAGCGTTCGCAGAGTGGATCCACGGCCTCCCTAATAACATAGTGTAAGCCGGCTCAATGTTCATCACTTGAAACGTGACGTTGAAAGTACATGCCCCAACTTGGATTGGCAAGTCAATGTCTCCCAGTACCTCTCTCCTGGTACCGTCAAAGGCTCTTACCACCATTGCACTCTGACGTATATGCGATTGGTCAACCGGTAGCCTGGCCAAGGTCGCGCTAAGCGATACATTGAGGCCGATCCGTTATCGATGAGAACCTTGGCCACTATACAACCCTTACACTTCACAGTTACATGTAGAGCTTTATTGTGCCCTAAGCCCGCAGGGTCTACCTCTTCTTCAGAAAAGGCTACAGCTGGATGCAGATTTGTCCTACTATTTTCTCAAAGCGCCGGAGTAATGTCGGGGTTCACAAAGGCTGATCCGAGATTCTTTGTAGGGCTTGTCGGTGGACTTAGAGCTCGGGATCGGTGATACTTGATGAAATTCAGGCGGGGGTTTTTCTCAATTGCTCCACCACGTCATTCTCGCTTGGCTTCATTATTTGGAGCAGCAGTTCTTCATCTTCCTTGAGCTCAATAGGCTCTGCTTCCTCTGCTTTCTCATGCTCCTCTTCCTTGTTTCTTGATGACTCTCCCATTTTTACTTTCCCTTTTTTCTTCTCTCTTTCCTCATTCCCGTAACACCTCCCACTTCGAGTTATAAACTCGACTTCTTGCTCAGGTGGAGAGGGTTTTATTGCAATAACGGGCTGGGGACTTGTTTGGGGAGTAATGCTGCTAGCGAGCCCGACATAAGTCATCCTGAAATGCTCGTGAGGAGCGAAACATGGTTTTGGTGGTGTCGGAGGTGAGGCAAAGCTAGGGGCGGATGTGCTGCTTGACGCTCCCTGAGTAAAAACTTGGAAATTATAGTTCCAAGGGATTTGCGTGAGTATTGGTGACGGAAGTCGGGCGTAGTTCGGATAAGCATTCTGGCGGTGAGGCTCTGGGGTGAGAAAGTGATTAGGCTTGGAGGTAGAAGCGGTTTGGTGAGTCTAGCGGTGTTCACTTCCCCTTCCGCCTTTGTCGGCATCTCGAACTTTAAGAGATAACAAATTTGGACTTCTTGCACAGACCCCTCATAATCTTGCAGCTTATGGTCAGCTGCCCCTCCATGGTAAGGACACCCCGTACTCTCTTCAAACCCTGCTACCTGAGGGCAAAGGTGACCTTCTCTTACTGATATGGCAAAAATTTCTTTGAAATAAGGGACCAACTTGTCCACTTCCAGTGTTGATCCTTCTCCCTCAGACTCTATCATATTCACACCACTACCCGCATTATGGTTAGGTAGTGGGTTTGAGGTGACATTGGGGAGGGAACCATTTCCCTCGATTTTCAACCACCCGTTCCGGATTAGAGCGTGCACTCTCCCTCTGAGTGCCCCGCAGTTGTCAGTTGAATGCCCTTGTGCTCCTCCATGATACTCACAATGGGCAGTGGCATCATACCACCTGGGATATGGCGGCTGGATTGGGTCTAAAGGGAGGTGATGCGATTTGGTTTATACCGACAAGGTATCGGTATATTTCAACGAGAGGGAGGAAGGGGTGGATCAGGATTCCTTGGAGGTCTTGGGTTATTTTGTGGTGGTCGTGGTTGAGTGGAGGAGGAGGTGGTCTTGGTTGGAAATTTGCAGTGGGGCGTATTGTGGGCGTGGTTGTGAATAATTAGGGAAAGGGGTGGGATGTTTGTGATAGTTGGGCCATGAGAGGAGGATATGGCGGTAGTTATTTTGGGGAATTGGGGAAAATTATTACGTCGAGTGATGGAATGCACATCACTCTCCTTCTTCTTGCCAAAATTAGCGATCTTTTCACGGGGTTCTCGATCAACTCCTATAGCCTTCCTATTCTCAGTTAGCTTCAATTCTCTCACGGCTTGGATGATATCGAGAAAGCGTTGGAGGTATTTCCAATCATCGGGTTGAAGTAGGAGCCTTCAATGTTTCAATGAATAGGGAGCGAGTTCATTGTCGATCCAGGAGGATATATACCTGCGACTTTCTCCCTCCATCGTTGGGCATCTTGCTTAAAACCTTCCGGTCTTTCATGCAGGTTGCAGAGGTCCCTCCTTGTGGGTGCTACATCACAATTGAATTTGTACTGCTTTAGAAAGGTATCGGCTAAGTCCTTCCAGGAGTGCAGCCTGCTCCTGTCCAATTGTATGCACCATCTCAGAGCTGCTCGGAGGCTCTCGTGAAAGAAGTGAATGAGAAGTCTATCGTCTTCTGTTAAAGCGGACATTTTGGCAATGTAGGTTGCCAGGTGGATGCGGGGATCTGAGTTTCCGCTGTATTTGTCGAAATCAGGAATCTTGAATTTGGGTGGTACCACCACATCTGGCACCAATCTCAGTGACGACACATCGACTGAGCCATACATGTTCAACCCTTCTATTGCTCTAAATCTTTCTTCTAGGGCAGATAGTTTCGTTTTCTCTCACCCTATGTTCTCCTTCCACTGCATGATACGCTCCTCCAGCAGGAGGCGAGGGTGGAGTAAAGCTGGAGGATCGGGATTGAATGATGAGGCTCGGCATTTGAGGCAGCGGGTAATAGGAAAAAGGTGGGTCATTATTTATGGTCACGGATTGTGATGATTGTCGGGTCCGAATGGGAGGCGAAAGGTAAAGAGGTTGAAGCTTGCAGCTGATCTTTTGTTGTAGGTGGCGGAGGAGGTTATGGTGGGATAGGTTCTGAAGCAGGTTTGCTCTGAGACATTTCCTTCTTTAGTCTCATAATTTCAGAGTGATCTTTCAACTCGGAGACTGTCCACATGTAGGTTACGTACTTGCTCCTGATTTTCCATTATCTTCCTCGTTCGAGATCTTGTTAAGTACACTCGCTTGGGTTGGATCGTGTGCTTGGTCAGACTTGCCTTGTTTGAATCAATATTGATTTCCTGTGAGGAGTAAAAAAAGAAAATTTTGAATAAACTTCGAATTTTGCAAAGAAACTAAAAGTCCTGGTCTGGATGAAGGATACAGTGGCATTTGAGAGCCAGGTTGAAATCTGTAAAAGGATAATCGCATCAACTTTATCATGGCATCGTTCGATAGTCTGACCGTGAATGACGGGATTGAATGCGCATTTATGATACCTGTCCATATAGCGCATTTCAATTTTTCACATAACCCTAGCGAGGAAGTTCCTACGGGAGTCATACTATTCATTCACAAATTTTGCTAAACAATGGTCCAAAAATCACTTCATTAACTGAGCAATTTGTACATCGTATCTTTTACATTGGCCTAGGCTCTGGAAGGTTCTTTATAATAAGATGACATTTTCTGAGATACTCATATAACCTTTCTTCTTGCTTGGCGGTCGAATGCTTTCGGGCGTACTCGGATTCGGTAATAATTCTTGTTTTCCCGTGCTATTGTTCTCTCAGTGGTCAACATTCTCTTTCAGTCCTTGATAGAGAGCGACATTTTCTTTCTCTTTCCTTTCTTTAGCACACTCTTTCAAGATATTGTTGATGAGTAGTGCTTGTTCTTTCAATTCGAGCTTCTTCTTTTTGTTTTCTTGCTTGTACTCTTCGATGAGTATCTCTTGGTATTTCATCTTTTCCTGAAGCTTACTATTCTGCACTTTTGCTTCTTTGACCTCAGCTTGGAGAGAGTTTCTTTCTTTTCCCACTGTACCTCTTGCTCTTGAACCCTATCCTTTGGCCCTTGCCTCTTCCTTGAGCTTTCTTACCCTTCTCTTAAGTTTACTGTTGGTCCTCCAATTGTTTCATTTGTTCTTGCATTTGTGAGTTCTCGGTATTTGCCTTTTATAGCGAGTCAACCAGCGATTATCGACTTCCTCTAATAGGGCGTCTTGGCGAGGTTGTCGTCCTTGAATTCTCTGATGGCGTTCTTGGTCCCTATCGGCTCTCCATTTAAGGTAATCGCCCGAGGCACTTGGGCCTTTGGGTGATCTCTCCATTAGAGTGATGTCTTCCCAGGACTTGCGAGCCATTTTCAACCCTTCTTCTTCCTTGAGCTCATGGTAGAAGTGACCTTGGTGGTATTCTTTAATGTTGATCATGGTATGTTGAGCCAAAGCGCCTCATTACGATCTTTGGAGTGTAACTTGTATGCGGTTATTCCAATTAGGGACACCGTGAATACCTCTGTACCAATCAAGGCGGGTTGGCTTGGCGTCCACGACTTCCTCCAACGGTAATCATGGCTATTGAAACTCAAAATCCGTTCCCACCACTTTGTTTTCATTCTTGGTGATCACTAACGGATCATCTTCTCAATGAGAGGCTGGTCAAGGTACCAAGTCAATCCTTTTGTCTCCACAGGACACATGTGGTGATAGTCAGGTATAATAGCGAGAGCAACACTTAATGGACCCTTTCCTGTTATGCGGTAAGTTAGGGTTAACAAGGTTTGGCAAGAATTGCCGTATCGGATGATCCCTGCCTTCCTATTGTCCAAAATACCTCCTTTGCTGCAAGTGATGATCCCCAATGGCCCGGGAGCAGGATCGGACCATAGATTCCCAGCGAGTGCCACGGAGCTTGATCCCACTGTTTCTCTTGGAGGTAATGATCTAAGCGCTTCTCAAGGTCGTCAATGCCATCCATGCGTGTTCCTTTGTTGTTTCTCTGGACTTTACTTCTTGGGGAGAACCCAACATATGTGCCAGCCGTTTCAGTGCGCCTATGCTCGAGGTGTAAGTAGATCCGGTTCTGCAATGAGTATGGGATCCCCAGCAATGCCTGATATTCCTCCATAGTGGGGGCCGTATCAATGTCATTGAAAGAGAATACCCCGTACTTAGGATTCCAAACCGACAACATGGCTTTTAATGCAGGGATTTGGACCTTGACTTGCATTAAGGTTGCAATCCTTCCGTACTTCTCTTCAAACTGTACCTTGACCTGATCGGGAAGCAACCTCCATCCGTTAGACAGACCCTCTAGGCTATTCATTCTGACCTCTATTTTATTCAGATCTAGCAAAGGTAGCGAGCTAGTAGGTGCCTCGGAAGCATCATTTTGCGAAGTGCAGGACTATGAACCGATTCGGACCAAAGTTTAGCATTACGAACCTTTTACGCCCGACTCGAGGATGCCATGATAAAAAATGATGCCTATCCTTTTACAGACCCTTGGTTTGGTAACGCCTGCGGGAAAACTTGTTAGTAAGACAAATTAGGGTAATTTTGAATCATACTGTTGACAGGGTGACACGTACACATTTATCGAAGTAGGAAAATGTGTAGTCGTTTTAGTAAATTCAAGATTACCTCAAAAAATGAACAAAAGGAAATTAAAGCGAGAATAGGGTAAGAGTAAGTATGCCCCTTTTGTCCTATAGTAGGAGACTCCTAACAGGGTAAGCTCTACCTACTGGATAGTTCTATCTTATGAGGCGATTTACTACGGCTTTGCCTATCGTGACGGTTTAGCTCGGGATCTAATTTTCTAATAGCCACGAGTTCCCAAATTGCCCCTCAGAAGCAGTAGAGCCCCATCCTACCCCATGATATTATCGGGAAAATTCCACGGGTATCACGGTAAATAGAACAGTTTCAATTTGGCGAAGCCTTCACGGATACTAACGAGGTAAAACCCACGAATGCGCTACATGACCCCTCCTACTTTCCTAAAAGGGTAAGAAAGCCCGGTTACCATAGTGTGTGAGGACATTGTGTAAGTGTTCGGTGTGTGAAGGGACACTTTTACCTCTTCCCAATTCGGGGATTTTATTTTTCCATTTTTTCTTTTTCCTTTTTCTTTGAAATGAAAACCTTTGTAGGAGATAGAGCAGGCAAAACAAAATAGTTAGTAGCGATAATAATTAGCATATAAGACATCGAGTGAGCCCCTCTAAATATAATTTGATCGGACAAAAATTAAGCCTACTTTTGGACCTCTAGGCGGGGTTGGGTCAATATGTCCCCGATTAGTCGCCAGGCTATGTCAATGGATTTTGCGGTCACAGACGATCACTCACCGAAGTGGGAAAAAGTGAGGAGTCGCCACCTTAGTTTTGAGGAAACTAAAGAAAACCATTTGAGAAGTTAAATTAAAAATGAAACCACTTCAAAGCAGAGATTCTAAGTTAGTCGTAAGCGGGTGGGGAAGGTGTTAGGCACCCCACCTCGTCCCTTAATAAGGGTAAGTAGATTTAATTCAAGTCCTTTACAAATTAGGTAGAAGGGCTTAGGCGGCAATGTTAGTCCTTTTGGTAAAAGGAATATTTGATTTTTCACTAAATTTGGATCACCCGGATACATAAGTAAATGAGACGACCTTAGTGAATTACTTTTGTATGTTGATTTTACTTGAAAAGGAATGTTTTATTTAAAATTTAATTTAGAAGATCGGATAAGAACTCTCTTACAACCTCTTTTAGATATTCATTAAAATTTTGGTTGAAATTCGGATAAGGACTCTCTTAGATCCCTAATAAATATTTATTAGAGATTTTAATTTGAGATCGGATAAGAACTCTCCTCAGACCTCTTTTAAGTATTTATTAAAATTTTAAGTGAGACCAGGATAAGAACTCTCCTCCAATCTCTATTAAGCATTTATTGAAATTTTTAAGTGAGACCAGGATAAGAACTCTCCTCAGATCTCTTTTAAATATTTATTGAAATTTTAAGTGAGACAGGATAAGAACTCTCCTCGATCTCTTTTAAATATTTATTAAAAGTTTTGAATTGGGGTGGGTAAGAACTCTCCTCCAATCTCTACTAAGTATTTATTAAAACTTTAAGCTGAAACCAGGATAAGAACTCTCCTCCGATCTCTTTCGGGTTAGCGAGAACTGGAAGGGGCTTTGCCGATCTCAATTTCAATTTTAGCTACATGTCACAAGAACCTAAAACTAAGGTTTACGGCATTCAAAATCTTTGGAGATAAGGTTTCTTGATACCCTATGACTAAATGGGTAATACTAAACTTGATTTCTGACCTTTCATGTAGTCATTTCACGCATACCTATTAATGTCCGATGCATTACTGTCTAGTTTATTTTGGTTTTATTCCTCTTCATGGCATCTTGCGAATTCCCGTTCACGTCGGCCTAATAGTTTGGCTATTTTCTGGCGTGTTATTCAACTTTCTCTTTTAAAAGAGGCCCTTAAGTTGCGATTCCTATATTTTGCACGACCACTTACGCTACTAGGAGCTAAAAGCTCGTATTCGAAATGACGAAAATTGATGAAATGATGGACCGATCACTAAAGAGAATTCGAGAATAACGTTCTTTGAGATTTTTGCTTAGAATAAACTTAGAAAACGCGTGCGTAAAGAGAACAAAGAAAGTGCGAAAAGTAAACACAAATACTTAATAAAGCAGTAATATGAACTCTTACATGAGGAGCCAAATATATTGAAATAAGCGTGAGGTGGTAAATAGTGATGAAGGCAGCGGATTGATCAGCTGAGAGTTGATATCAGCGTGAAAGCGAGAGATGCTTTAGCTAAAAGGTAACGGGTAAGAACCAGTGAAAGGAAGTTGCGCTTGAGCAGAGGAAAGGAAGCGAGAGATGATGAGAGTATGACCGGATAATGAACAAGCTGGAAATGTAGAGTTCAGTATTCAAAATCTTTTCAAGAAAACACTCACGAAAACTAGTTTCAAAAGTCTTTTTAATCACTACAAAGCAGCGAGTAACAAACCGAATGAAGTTTGAGTTCCTCCACGATAATAGCGACCTCTTGCCTATATTTTTGTCCCTTGAGCAGTTTTTATGCGGTATTTATAGGAATCGGGTGCTCTTCGTGAAGGGTCGAGATTTATTTGAGGAGATGGAGGGTCGAGATCTCGAAGGACATGATCGGAGGTTCGGGAATTAAAGAGAATCAAAATGAATGGTTGAGATCACTCTTCATAATATTTGTCCTTTTCTTCTTTTCATCAGCGGTCCCAAATTTCCTTGTCGGAACGATCAGGGCTAAGAGTGAAAAGCATTTGGTATTGTCGTCTTCTCTTTTGATCCAAGGGTTCCGATTCATCCTTACAAGTGAGATCAACGGTGGACATTGGGATGTCTGGTATCATGACATACCACGGCACTGTCGACATTGCGAGCGATTCTTAGGCGTCTGCGGTGGAGATCTAAATGCGCCACGCTTTAACTACCTCGGCTCGATTACGGCGGCGGTTATTGGGATTTGTCTTATTCTTTTTGTCTTCCGATCCTCCCCTAGCTCCTATTCCGATCTCTCATGCGATCTCCTATTTCCGATCTCTATTATCCCTTAATCGATGCGGATTCGGTCCAAGCATTAATTACATCTCGATTCTCGAGCGTCGCCGTTTTCCGCTAGCAATAAATGCTCATTTTCCCTATATATACCCTGTTGATGGTGGCATTTCCTTCATCGATTTTCTCTCTTTCTCCTTGTTTCTCGATTCTATTGCTCGTGAAAGTTAAGCTACAAGCGTAGTTTTGATCCTCTTCCGATGGAATTCCTTATTCCTCGTGAAAATTCTGACCCGGTGATTGCTTCCTCAAGTTCATTGGCTTTTCTCACATTGAGTGTTCCAGGCGGTTTTCTCCACATTGGGTGTTAAGCCAATGATTAAGCTTCCGTCGGCAATATCCTTGGGATCGATTATAAAGCGATCCTTAGATCACTGAGGGTATCCTTGGGATCGATTATAAAGCGATCCTTAGATCGGCCTCTTCGGATAGGATTTTCACGGTCTCTAGAGATCGCCGAATGATGTAATTTTCAATGTAATCGGATCTCTAGAGATCGGCCACATGATGTAGCTAGACCTTTATTGTAATCCGATCCTAGAGATCGCCCAAATGATGTAATCCGATCTTTTGAGAATAAAGACTTTATTTTGTCGGTTATCATCTTATTTTTGCATTGATTATTTTCCGATCTCTAATGTGGTTATCCGATCTGGTTCTTTACGAATGACACTTAAGCGATCCTTTATTCAAAATATTTAAATTATTATGCCGATCTCCAATTAACCGATCTCTGAACATTGGATATTTGAGAGAAGTGTCGAAACATTTGTCGAGTCCCACCAATCGATCTGCGCCTAGAACCTCGCGAGCATTAAATGCTCGGACTAGTATAAATAGGGAGGGTTAGCCGGTTGTTCTCTCATTCCATTTTCAATCCCTGCTCACAACTCTGAAGTTCTCTCATTTTCTCCGGTCTCTCAGCCGTCGGACTCCGTGGGACTTTGATCTTCTTTCTTGTTTAAGTTCTTTGTTTCTTTTAAAAATGGCGGTGCAGAAGGTCGAGGCGCGAGCCCTCCTTCCATTCAGTTCTCATGGTCATCGTCGTGAAGAAGAAGCGGTCGCCCAGCGTGCAACCTAAACCCCTAGGGTCTGCTCCCAGTCGGGTCGGGTCATACCAGTCGAGGCTTGCACCTTCAAGGAGAGACCCTTCCTATAGGCGAGCTTCCGTCGGTTCTTCGAGAATCCGATGCGCAATCGTTTGTTCAAGAATACAATATTTGTCTGATTCATATGGTGATCAAGTGCCATGGCGATCTTCGTGTCGATCACTCCTTTGAAGAGGATGACATGGTCATGGTGTATGAAGAAACGATTAAAAGGCGATGCGAGGTTCCCTCTAGCCGATTTCTATAAGGAGGTCCTAAAATTTCACCGAATATCCATTGTTCAAATCCACCCCAACTCGTGGCGGATCTTGGTTGCTTTTCAGAGGTCTATGCCGAGCTAAGGAATCAGACCTACGGCTAAGGTGTTCGCCGAGCTACACGGACTAACTTCGCGAAAGGATGGCGAACACTGGTTCTTTCGGTGAAGCCTCGTTGCGGACTCTTTTCCGATCTGCCCTCATCCCTTAAGAATTGGAAGAACCGGTTCTTCATTCGAGGAGTAAAGATCATTGCTTTGAGGACTTTCTCGTATTTGGTGGTACCGGGGCCCTCGCCGAAGCACATTACCACGAGTCAAGAGGAAAGCTTGATAGTGATGGAGTGAAAAGTCGGGCCGCTACTCTAAAATATTCTGTCCAAATCGGTGGCGAGCTGCACCATTGGACCATGCAGCGATCACCGGCGAGATCGCGAACTTAGCTCTCGACCTCGGCATTGGTATTTTCTATATCTCGGTTCTCGGGACCTTAGCGATCTCACTAACCTCTTTTACGTGCGGTATGGCGGGTGGTGAAGGTTCTAGGAAAGCGAAAGAAAGAAAGAGAGATCTCCGGAAGATAAAGAGATGAAGCGTTGAACGACTTCAAACACCGATCCACGAACACGGGAGATACAAAGAGACCCGCCTCAACCTTGGGTCCGCCGACCACTGAAGGCTGTCGGATCTCCTCCTAGATCGGAAGAAGCGACCCCGCCTCTCTCGATTATTCCAAGCACGGGAAGGAGCCCTCTCAATCTTACGGGAGGACCTCTTCTCGTGGTGCTCGAATCTTGATCATTGCTTGAAGAATAAGCAGGTGTTAGGGAGAACTCCGATTTTGCCAAAGTCCTGGGATCTACCATCTTCTTTCAAGAGGATCGGGACAGGCTATCCCAGAATGGTCTCGATGATATCTTGACTCGAACCATGAGCTTGAATGTGGAGTGTCTGGTGAACCAGACCATGATTCGGGAAAAGATTCAACGTCTGGGTAAGGAGGTCGGGAAGAAAAATCAGGAATTGGCTTCCCTCCGATCCCAACTCTCATCCGCTCGGGATTATATATCTCAAGTCGAGGGACAGGCGAAGTACCATGAAGACCGGTGGCCGAGAAGTCTCGTGACTGGTGAAGAGAACGGGCTCTCGAGAGGTCCGGGCACTTAGGGCCAATGAAGCGCTCAGTCGCCCAACTCATCGAAGAGCTTAAGGAGAAAGGCGAGGAGCTTAAGGCGAAAGATGAAGAGATGGTGACAGGATAGCCGGAGCCTATGTGAATGCTCACAAGGACCTCTTGGCCGAACTTCAGCGCTATCTGAAGAGGACTTCTCTTGGATGGGCGACACGGCTCCGGGCGATGGTGAAGATAGTGAGGAGGAGCGAGGAAGAGAGAGAGAGAGTGAGCGAGAATGTAAATCGGTGGCGATCCCCGAATAACTTGTACAAATTATGAAATGAAATGGAATATCTATTTTGTTCAATGAATGGATGTGATTGGAAAATCTTTGAATTGCCTAAGTATTTGATTGTATGAGCACAGCAAAACAAAAACTAAATGTGATTATTAATCTAAGTATGAGAGATCGGAAAGAACTTTAAGCATGAGATCGGTAGGGAAGAAATCTTTGAGCAGAACTTGATTGAAAATTTAACTCGAACACTTAAGATCGGAACCCTCATTAAACCGAACCCAAACTTTAACTGTTAAACTTTCGGAAAGGAGGTCGGCAATAAAACTGGTAGGAAAAGATCTAGTGCCAGTTCATCTTAGAGATCAGGAATATACTTGACAGGTCCGGAAATTCGACAACGGGTTTGAGAGGTCGGTAAATGATTTGAGAGATCGGCGAGGCCTTAATGAATATGAGGACTCAGCATTAATTCAATTCTTTGTGAGGAGAGATCGGAAATGTGACCGCCTATCAAAGAGGGATCGGAAACGTGATTAGCTGTTCAATTTTTATTGATTCTAGGGATCGGCCAAAATATGGTGTCGACATTCCTCTTTACATTTTTCTGCACTCTCTTGTTTTTCACTCTCATCAGTTCCTTTCTCATTTTCTCTCTTCTTACCATTTTCACTCTTCTCGTGTTTTTCACTCCCATCATTATTTACAACTCTCCCACTTCTTAAAGTAATAGCTTGACATTGCTCTCTTGGGTTTTCTGGTTGACTTGGCAGTTTTCCAAAAGATTTAGCACTTGAGGAAGATGCTTGTTGTGCAATCTGGTTTTCCAGCATTCTGTTATGTGTTTGCATCTGTTCCAGCCTTGCTTTCATCTCTCTCATCTCCTCATCATGCTTATTTTGGTTAGCAAGAATCTGTTGCAATAAAGCTTCAGTGGTGGAATTTCGTTCTTGCTGTTTTGGTGGAGGGTTCATATTTTTCTGCTGAAAATTAGGCAGTGGTTGCCTATTTTGCTGATATGGAACTTGACTCTGCTGTTGTGGTTGAAAATTCTGATTTTGAACTTGATTTTGCTGATTTCCCCATGAAAAGTTGGGATGATTCCTCCAATTTGGATTGTAAGTTTGAGAATAAGAATTCCCCATTTGTTTGTTTCCATAATTACCAACATATGCTGCTTGTTCTCCATAGTCTACTCCACAGCTGGTAGTTTCCTCTGCATAAGCCACTTGTTGTGAACTTCCAGCTGATGATGTTGAACTAACCAACATACTCAAGTCTTCCATCTTCTTAGCAAGGACATTTGTAAGTGCATCAAACTTTGCATTAATCATGTTGAATGGATCAAGATCATACATTCCAGCAGCTTGCCTCTTTTGAGTTGGAGCTGGTCCTCTTGGACTACTCCAAAGATGAGTATTCTTTGCAATTTTCTCCAATAGCTCATAAGCTTCATCTTCATGCTTTATAATAAATTCTCCTCCTGTTTGAGCATCAATAATTCCTCTGATTGCAGGAGTGACATTTGTGTAAAAATTCTGATTTATCATCCATTTTGGAATGGCATGATGTGGGCATAATCTCTCTAATTCCTTCCATCTCATCCATGACTCATAGAGAGTTTCATCCTCTCTTGGTCTGAAAGCTGTCATTTGATTCCTCAACTCTTGAGTTTTTCCAGGTGGAAAATATTGTGCAAGAAATGCATCAGTGAGTTGCTCCCAATTTGTGATGGAGTTGTGAGGTAAAGAATCAAGCCAATCCAATGCTCTATCTTTCAAAGAGAATGGGAATAGCTTCAATCTTGCTGCATCATCAGACACTCCAGGTTGTTTTTGCATGTCATGAGATCATAGCAAATTTCTTGAGATGTGTGTGGATTTTGAAGGATGACCTCCAAATTGAGAATGCAGATCATTTGAAGAACTCCAAAATCCATCTTGTAACTATTTGCATCAATCCTTGGTCTTGCTATACTCTCTCTCAAGTCATCAAAGCGTGGAAAAGCATGATCCATCATACTTCCCTAAGCGGATTAGCATTAACAACTTCTTCACCTTGGGCTGCATTTTCGTTGTTTCGATCATTTCGATATTACCAACACCAAATCTAATCCTCTCATCACCATATGCCTTCTAATTCAGTTTCTCTCAATGCTTCTTTCCTTTTTAGTTTCTTTCTTGTTGGCCTTACAAAACTTTTCAATTTCAGGTTGAACAATAAGGATGTGTCACTTGTGCTTCTAGCTCTTCTCATAAAAGATTAAAAGTACGAAAAGAACAAACAAACACAAGATGAAAAGATAACAAAGATAAAACTATAAACAACTAAAATAATCAAAACTCAATATTAAACAAACAACTCCCGACAGCGCCAAAAAACTTGATGCGTCCCTACGCAAGTGCGGGTCGTACAAGTAGTATAGAAAGATATCGATCCCACGAGTCGTGTTAATGATTGAATTTTTGATATAAAAGTTGACTAAATCGAAGTATTTATGAAATTAAAGTAATGAATTGATGGATAATGGGCGTGAAATCTATATGTGCAAAATCAATATTCTATTCAACAATGTATTGCATTAAACTAAAATTGCATCAAATTGAAATAAGCAAGTTCAAATATGACAATATTGAAAATGGCAAGCAATTAAATTCAATTGAAAATTAACAATGGTAAAAAGGCGATTAGGAGTTAGGGATTTCATATTTGAGCTATTTTGGGATTTTAAATTGGTTATCAATCTTATGAAACTTATGGGTTTTAAGGTGATTAATTCTTAAATCCTTTGAATTCTCTTTCGAGTGAGACAAAGAGTGCCTTAATCAAACTAATCCTACTTTCGTGGAGTTATAATTAATTAAGACTCATTAAGTTCTTTAATTAATCTGTGAATCCTCTTAATCCTTAGCCTATTTCTAGGTCTAAGTTAATTAAGTCCAATTTCTTGATTATCTATCACAAGGCCTTCTCCTTTCGGTGCTTCAACCATGGATTAAGAACATCACTTAATGGGATCCTACACTAAGCATGTCATTAAGCATACAAGAAATGAATAAAACTCATTAAGACCACAAAATATGGATTACCCAATCAAAATCCACAAAATATCTCAAATATTACAACCCTTACTCCAGAATCAAAAGTAAACTACTCACTATCCATAATGCTTACAAGATATGATGAGTTTAAATGGAAATAAAGCTTTAATCTAAGCTAAGAAGTAAGAAATTAAACACTAGAAATGTAGAAAAATGTAAGGAAAGAAAGAAATCTGCAAATCTTGGTTGAAAATGGTGTGGAAGGTGGAAGTGACTCTTCAAATTCTGCTCAGCCCCTCCTTTCCTTTTCTGCTCCCTTGCCTCTCTTGTCTCTCTCTAAAATGGGATAATGAGACTATTTATAGCATTTTTCTGACATGGAGCCCTAAAATGGTATGTTCTAGGAGGAATTATTTGAGGGAATCTCCTGCCAGCTCATTAATGAACTCTTTATGGGAGCATAAGTGGTGTATAAGTTATGCGGTCCCTTATGCGATTTTCAGCTGATTCTGAGTCACTTATGCGAAACTGCATGACTTGGTACATAGGTTATGCACGATTCCGTGAAGGTGCATAAGGGAGGCGAGAATGTGCATAAGCTATGCAGTCTCCTTATGCACATTCGGTTGGTTCTGGAACAGTGATCTTTCTCCTTATGCAGATCTGCATAGCTTATGCAGCAAGTTATGCCTGATTTGGTCAATGCATATTTCAGCTTGAAAACTTGTTTTTGACATCTTTGGCTGTAGAAGTCACTCCTCAGTAGCAAAATTTCTCTTCAGTCCTTCCAAAAACACCATTTTTCCTACAAAACAAAGTAGAATTTACAAATCAATCTAAAATTGACAATTATGAAAAACTAACTAAATAACTAATGAAATTAGCTAAAAGTGACTAATAATCAAATAAAATGGCTATGAATTTAAATCTAAATGATTATGCAAAATGTATGCATCAAATACCCCCAAACTCAAGCTTTTGCTTGTCCTCAAGCAAACTTTAAAATGACATGCAAAATTTTTAGGGTGCCTTATCCAAAGAGCTATGAAAATTACCCATTAAAGTAACTTAACACACCTTTAGCCATACCAACAATCCATATACCCATCCTTCAAAATGCAAAGAATTTAATGCTTATCCAAGCTTTCACCGTTTAGCCATCAAGTCAATTATCATTCAAAATCCCCAAACCAACAAATCAAAAGAGATAGTCATGCTCAAAAGGAATTCTAGGACAATCAATAACCAAAGTATCTCAACATGGAATGATAGAATTGAATGAATAGATGAATAGTTTTCCAATCCCATAGGCAAATTCCCTACTCCCATCTCCACTAATGTAGCAAGTACTATCAAGAGATCAAAGGTCTTTTTAGGGATGTAATGGGGCCATGGGGTTCAAAATGAGGCTAAGAAGAAAAATGGGTAAAAAGGGTTCAAAGCATGAGAATATTTTCAATTTTGACAACATAAGGTACACCTTTTTATTTTATTACATTTTTTCTTTTTCTCTTCTTTTTATATATATAAGTGGAGGAAAGAAATACACAATGAGAATTGTCAAGTGCTAGCATAGTTTTCAAAACACATAAAAATGAGGGACATTTGATTTTTTAAACTTGCATTTTGTATTTTCTTTTGATGATTGTCCTTAAAATTTGCCACCCCCAAACTCATTTCTTTAATACTTTGGGTGGATTTCTTTCATTTTGAATGGCAATAGTGAAAAGCACATATACTAGCACTTTTACAAGATGACAAGCACTTCTTCTCCCTTTTATTGTATATTTTTCTTTTTCTTTTTTTACTTTTTATTTTTTATGTACCTAATATTATGAATAATTATTCTCATGAAAAGGGTTGGAGTGTTTGGTTCATTGGCTAGGTGGAAATAAGGATTTCAAGAAAAATTAGGGATAAAAAGGCTCAAAGGGGTTTGCAAGGGTAAATTTTAATTAGGAAAAAGGGCCAAAGGTTCAAAATGAGAAGGTTTAAATCAAAGAATGCCTAATCATTTCTCTTTTCAAGTATAAGCTGGTATTTCGCCTTGAAAGGTTTAGAAAATTTGTTCTAGGATTGGTGAGACATCATTTGACTACCTTATATCCAATAACTCCCTCTAAACACTTCCATCTCAAAATGACTAGTTGGGTGGCTTTTTGGCTAAGAAGATATAGGCAAGGGATAGACACTTCAAAACTTTGCACCTCTTAGGAACTTTCAATCCACAAACCCAACTAAAGGGTGAGTCAAATCACTCTCATAGGTAACTTTTCAAAACTCAAGGGATTTGGCAAAAGATTTTAATGCATGGTGCATGATTCCTAAAATGAGTAATGCATTAACTAAATGGAGAGTCTATTTGTATGCAATGTGTACAATTTCTAAGTGATGTATAATGTGTGTGTAAATGTGTTATGTTTATGTATGTGTGGAAATATATGTAAAATATTTACAATATATGTAAATGAAATGGGATGAGATGCTCTTATACTCAAAATGTGAAAAATGAAGCAAAAATTAAGCAAAAATCGAATGTGCACCCCAAACTCAAAATTGGACATTGTCCTCAATGTCTCATGCAATGTGTTATCAAAAGTCAAAGTAAATGGTAATTACCGAATTGTAAAGATTAAGAGCAAAAAGAAAGAGTTACACAGTATGTAGCAGATGAGAATTCAAGATAAAGGGATGCATAAGAAAGCGCATAGGTTATGCGAGTTAAGTCTTTATCGAGCATGTGCATAAGTAAGGTGCATAAGCGATGCGGTCTTTGCATAAGAGGCAATATATGTTGCATAGGCTATGCAAGACAGTTGCATAAGGGAAATACAACTGTGCGATCTTTGCATAAGTAGCGAGAAAGGGTTACCAGAGCTATACAAAGCAGTTGCATAAGGAGATACAACACATGCAGTGTATACAAAAGGCTGCATAGGAATTGGCAAGAAATGTACAACCAGCGGTAGAAGTATTGAAATATATCAGTATGGGCAAATATGTACAAAAGGGCAATAAGTGCAATGAAAATTAAAGAAGACTAATGAAATAGCTATCAATAAAACTTCAAGAAAAAGCAGAATTTAAAACAAACTAATTCAAAACAAGCAAACATAATTTGAAACAAACTATAAATGTTTGAACATATTTACAAAGAAAAGGTCCTACAAGATTGAACAAAAGTAAAGCGAAGCTAATCTATGTCTATTGTTTTGCCTTTGTCCAAGGATGTTGCTAAAGGGTGGTAATCTGCTTTGTTTGTCGAAATGATGGTCTTTGGAGGAGGTGATGGAGGTGGGGTGGCATGCCCAAAGATCATGAGTTGCTTCACCATCTCCTTGATTCTTCTGTTTGTCCTGGTTTCCATGACAAGGTCAAATAGTTGATCATGGTGATCCTTGAGTGTATCAAGACCATTGTCAAGCTTCCTATCCACAAAATATATGTCATCACTAAGCCTTTCAAGATAGGTGAATAAGGTTTTAGTGTTGAATGCGGAGGAGAGGTGGATGAGGAAGGTTCATTGTAGGAGGTATAAATTTGGCAGTGGCTGGAATGTCTGGCGGTGAGGGTGGGGTAGGTGTAGTAGGGTCTTGTGGGGTGATGTGAAAGGTTGGGTTTAGGTTGTGCAATAGGCTCGATTCTGCTGCAGGTGGGCGGTATCAAAATATGACAAATTGAACCACTGTTTTGGTTAAGTGTGCGATATCAAAATATAAAGTGTCCACAAGTCTTTGGTATTGAGTGCTCTGCGATTAAAACCAAAATGCTTGGCTATGATGATGATGAGCCCACCCAAAACAATGTCACCTATGGATTTGGTGGCAATATGCGACATGTTCACAAAAGAAATAACCAGAGAAACCTTAACTTTGTGAAATGCACACCATAACATAAATAGTTGATTTTCCTCTGACACTGAACTAGTCCCTCTGCCCAATATTGTGCTAGCAATTAGCCTATGAATAAACCTAAGTGAGGTCAAGAATTTGGGATGTTTTATCTTCCAACAGAAAGTTTGAGGTTGGTTTGTGATGATTCTCCAAAATTGGGCAGCATTCCAAATGCCCTTGTTGGCTACCTCTACTCCATTATGTGGTACTCTAAATAACCCATCAATAGCAAAACCAAAATGCTATGAAATTGGTCCAATGATGACTCTCTATTTTGCACTAAGCATCTAAATTTCATAATTGGTTTATGGTCTACATCATGCAATTTAAGGTTAGCAGAGAATGAAGAAATAAACTCCAAAACTAGAGTTGTATAAACTATCTACTGTTTATTCACAAATTCCATCAACCCATCCCATCAAGATATGCAACTATATTGTCAAATAAACCAAGGGATTGTAGAGAATCGGCAGATATATACCTAGTGGGTTGGACCCTCCTATCCTTGAGTCGCTTAAAAGCTGCCTTTTGAATTGTATCAGGAAGAGGCCAGGGTAGCTTTGATACATGTGAGGCTGCTGAAATTGTCTTTTTATTGGAAGAGGGTGTAGAGGCTGGAGCTTTTGGCTTTTTAGGTGGCGGTTCCGACAATGGGGTGGGTGGGTCTTTGCGTTTGGACAGAGGAGGAGCAGAGGACATGGGTCGCACAGATTTGGACCGAATTTTGCGTTTGTATGTGGTTGGGGGAGGTGGTGGGGGTGTCGCTTGTGGGGGAGAATTGGAAGTGGGGGGTATCGATGACAATGGAGAGACTTCGAGAGGAGAGGCTGGACGGGAGTGGGGAGGTGACTCCATTGCCGATGAAGAAGATGGAAAAGATAATGGGGAAAGAAGAAAATCGAAGAAGAGTGAGAATTAGGGCAAATGTAGTGAGAATCGAAATGGAGAAGAAGGCGTGAGGAAGAGTTATGCCGGAATGAGGATTGTGAGAGAAGAAGAGGCGTGAAAGGTTTATCGGGGTGAAGGTGGGAAAGAAAAAGGAAAAAAATTTGATTTAAATGGGTTTTGTGAAAGATTGCATAAGGGGAAAGTGCATGTGCATGGCTTATGCACCAGCTTATGCAAGTGTTTCCTTGTTTTGAAGTGCAGAAAAATATGTCATGCAGAAGTGCATAGGCCATGCACGTTGCTTATGCAGGTCTCGGCAACTTTTGAAAATTGGGAAGTGAAGTCATGCGGGAGTGCATAAGTCATGCACTCCCCTTATGCACCTCTCGGCAGAATTGGTTTTTCAGAAAATCGGGTCATGCAAAAGTGCATAGGCCATGCACTCTGCTCATGCACTCTTCGGCAATTTTTGGAACTTGGGTTGGTGGTCATGCAGAAGTGCATAAGCTATGCACTCTGCTTATGCACTCTTCGGCAATTTTTGGTTTTTCTGGGTTTCTGGTCATGCAGAAGTGCATAGGTTATGCACTCTGCTTATGCAGGTCTCGGCAACTTTGGTTTTTCTGGGTTTCTGGTCATGCAGAAGTGCATAGGTCATGCACGTTGCTTATGCACCCCTCGGCAGGTTTGAATTTTTGGAGTTTCTGGTCATGCAGAAGTGCATAGGTTATGCACTCTGCTTATGCAGACTTCGGCAGAGAGAGAAAATGCAGAATTTGAAGTTGTGCAAATGTGCATAAGTCATGCACTCACCTTATGCAAGTTTTGTGGATATGAAATTTGACAAAATGAGGTTATGCAGAGTTGCATAAGCTATGCACTCTCCTTATGCACTTGCAATAAAGGTGGAAAATGGCAAGAATTGTGGTTATGCAGGATTGCATAAGCTATGCAGTTGCTTATGCACAATTCAACAAAATTAAGATTGCAATGGAACATGATTTGCAAGTGTGAAAAATACCCTAAAATGAAGAAATATAATTCCATGAAGCATAAACCATGAGAAATTTTCACTAAAAACACATCAATATATACAAAGTGTATCAAAAGGCATCACACAAGCATGTAAATGGATCCTACATAAAGACCTTTGAGAACTATGCCATTTTAAGTCAAATTCAAATCATCATTTAGCACATAAAATTCCATAAAATCTGCATGAAGTTGCATCTAACCACAAATGAGAAATGAACTTTCCAACTTTTGCTAAGAAAATGCAGCATTTCTACCTTGTATCCTATAACCCAAAGAAGCTCAAAACTGCAAAAATGACTCACTTACCCACCATATTAACATTATAAGCACAAGTATTAAAAAAAACACACCCAACCTCACCAAGAACTTGAGTGATCTACTGCAGATTTTATTTTTCTGCTCAGTATAAACCATATAGCAACTTCAGCAGTTCACCAACCTTTCTCCATTGAAATACATCCAACCTCACCAAAAACACAAGCCATTTACTCTGAGACACCCTTTTTGCTGTGATTTCACTTTTCCTCTGCATAAACCAGTTGCAGCTCTCGCACAGTTATGCGACAAAAACCAAATCAGTTCTTTTGAAGAACAAAATTCTCAAGTTAAGAATTACTTCCCCAACAGTTCACCAGCCTTTCTTCATGGAATTACATCTACAAGGGACAAGATTTAACAATGTCAAAAATTGAATTTAGGGAGATTTAAGATAAAAACTAAATCAATGAAAATGAGAGTAAATTAGCAAAAGCAAAATAAAAGGACTTGGGATGCCTCCCAAGAGGGCTAATTATAGTCCTTAGGACTCTTCATGAATTTCATTGAAAAGAGGTGAGGGATTGGAGAGCTTGTAACAGCTTGCTCTTATTATTGGGTCTCCAGTTATGTAATGTTTCAATCTATGCCCATTGACCTTGAAATTCCCAGATTTTTCACTCCAAATTTTAATTGCTCCATAAGGGAAAACCTTAGAAACTCTATATGGACCAGTCCACCTTGACTTAAGTTTTCCAGGGAACAATTTTAATCTTGAGTTGAACAACAAAACTAAATCACCTTCTTTGAATTCCTTTTTCCTCAGATGCTTATCATGCCAAACTTTAGTTCTTTCTTTGTAAATACTGGCACTTTCATAAGCATCCATCCTCAATTCCTCAAGCTCATTAAGTTGTAACAACCTTTTCTCACTAGCTTGCTTAAGATTAAAATTCAAGGTTTGAATGGCCCAATATGCTCTATGTTCTAGCTCAACAGGTAAATGACAAGACTTACCATACACCAACCTAAAGGGAGTAGTTCCTATAGGGGTTTTGTAGGCAGTCCTATATGCCCATAAAGCATCATCTAGTTTGATAGACCAATCTTTCCGAGAATTGTTCACTGTTTTCTCCAAAATATGCTTGAGCTCTCTGTTAGAAATTTCAACTTGTCCTCAAGTTTGAGGGTGGTATGGTGTAGCTATCTTATGCACTACACCATACTTCCTCATTAGGCTCTCAAATTGCTTATTACAAAAATGGGAACCCTCATCACTAATTATAGCCCTAGGAGCTCCAAATCTGCTCAAGACAAATTTCTTCAAGAATTTCACTACCATTCTAGCATCATTAGTTGGAGTTGCAATAGCTTCCACCCACTTTGACACATAGTCAACTCCAACTAAGATGTATCTATTACCATATGAAGGAGGGAATGGCCCCATAAAATGTAACAGCCCGACCCACTAGTGATATTGTCCGCTCTGGGCCGAAGCCCTCACGGTTTTAAAACGCGTCAATAGGGGTTACGAACTATCAACTTATGAACCCAGTATCTCTCCCGTGTTTTGTCGATGTGGGATTTGCCTAGGGTGTTACAATCCACCCCCCTTATGGGACTCAGCGTCCTCGCTGAGGTTTGCCCCACCATCGTTCAAGGTTGCACGCGGAGTGGCTCTGATACCAAATTGTAACAGCCCGATCCTTCTCCAGTTAGTATTGTCCGCTTTGGCCCATGGGCCTCACGGATTTGTCCCTTGGGAGGTTTCATTCCCAAAAGCGCGCTGACCAGGTGAGGAAGGCTTCCACATATATGGCCCAAATCTTTTCTTCCCGCTTAGATGTGGGACACGAAGTTTCCACCCGGTCGTAGCTCGTTGAACAAGCACGTCCCAACCCCATCCCTGGGTTGTGACAAGCCCACCAGCTTCCGCCTGGTGCGTCCTCGCACCACACACCGTACTAGAGGGAGTCCAGCTCTGATACCAAATTGTAACAGCCCGACCCACTAGTGATATTGTCCGCTCTGGGCCGAAGCCCTCACGGTTTTAAAACGCGTCAATAGAGGTTACGAACTATCAACTTATGAACCCAGCATCTCTCCCGTGTTTTGTCGATGTGGGATTTGCCTAGGGTGTTACATAAAATCTATTCCCCAAACATCAAATAATTCCACTTCAAGAATATTATTTAGGGGCATTTGATGTCTTTTTGACAAATTACCACTCCTTTGACATTTATCACAATCCATAAATTTCCTCAAATCCTTAAAAAGATTTGGCCAAAGAAACCAGCTTGCAAAATTTTACTATTGTTTTAGAGATTCCAAAATGTCCTCCATAATCGAAGCATGGCAATGATGCATAATACTCTGATTCCTCTTGAGAATACACCTCCTTATTAAACCATCACAACATCTCCTAAAGAGTAAAGGATCATCCCATCTATAAAATTTCACCTCATGCAAAAACTTTTCTTTTGTTGCCATGTCATACCTAGAGGTAAAACTCCACAAGATAGATAATTCACAAAGTCTGCATACCAAGGTAGTTTAGCAACAAGAGAGAAAAGTTGTTCATCCAAGAAAAACTTATCAATAGGATTTCATCCAATTCTTCACCATCCAATTTCAACCTACTAAGATTATCAAGAACTACATTTTCACTCCTTTCTTATCTACGATCTCCAAATCAAACTCTTGTAACATGAATCCACCTAATGAGCCTAGGCAGCTTCCTTTCTACGACAAATACTGATGGTGCATGATCTGAAAATATAACCACCTTTGAGTCAATAATGTAAGGTCTGAATTTTTCCAATGCAAAGACAATTGCTAAAAATTCCTTTTCGATTGTTGCATAATTTGTTTGAGCCTCATCCGTTGTTCTACTAGCATAATAAATAGCATAAGCCTTTTTGTCATTTCTTTGACTAAGAAGCCCCAATTGCATAGTTGCTGGCATCACATAATTTCAAAGGTAGGCTCAATCAGTGGTTGCATGATTGATGCGATGATAAGAGCTTGCTTCAACTGCAAAGGCATCCAAACACTCTTGGTCAAATATAAATGGTGTATCATTACTTAACAAATTAGACAAAGGTTTAGCTATTTTAGAAAAATCCTTGATAAAGCGTCAGAGAACCAGCGTGTCCTAGGAAACTTTGAATTCCCTTGACATTGGTAGGAGGCCATCTTCTCTATCACTTCAACTTTGGCTTTATCAACCTCTATTCCTCTGTTAGACACCAAATGTCCAAGCACTATCCTTCTGAACCATGAAATGACACTTTTCCCAGTTTAACACAAGGTCATGATTCGCACATCATTTGTAAAATTTTAGAAAGGTTAGCCAAGCATATATCAAATGAAGATCCATAAATGGAAAAATGATCCATAAAAACCTCAATTATGTCTTCAATGAAATCAGAAAATTGCCATCATGCACCTTTGAAAAGTGGTGGTGCATTACACAACCCAAATGGCATCCTTCTATAAGCAAAGGTTCCATATAGACAAGTAAAAGTGGTTTTCTTTTGATCATTTTGGATGGATAGGGATTTGAAAAAACCCGAATATCCATCTAAATAGCAAAAGTAAGAATGCCTAGCTAGTCTTTCCAACATCGATCAATGAAGGGAAGTGGAAAATGATCTTTTCTAGTGTGACATTTAATTTTCTCAATCTATGCACATTTGCCAACTAGTCACTATTACGGTGGGAATTAATTCATTATTTTCATTTTGACCACCGTCATTTCCACCCTTTTTGGAACAACATGTGTGGCTCACCCAAGTACTGTCTGAGATAGGATATATGATCCCTGCATCAAGCAACTTCAAAATTTCCTTTTTAACAACTTCTTTCATATTTGGGTTCAACCTCCTCTGATGTTCAATAGATGGTTTACAATTTTCTTCCAAAATGATTCTATGCATGCAAAAGTGTGGGCTTATTCCCTTAATGTCATCTATGGTGTATCCTAAGACTTTTCTGAATTGCCTCAACACTCTTAACAACTTATTAGCCTCTAAAGTACTCAAATTTGCATTTACAATTACTGGATAAGTGTTATTAGTGCCAAGAAATTCATACCTGAGCTGAGAAGGAAGTTGCTTAAGTTCTACCTTAGGTGCATCTTCTTCCTTGAATGATGGTTGCTTAATTTCTGCTTTTTCCTTTTGTGTGAGTTGAAAAACTGAGCGTAAATGAATGGTGGACTACCCTCTAAGTGTTGAGCATATGCGATTACAAGAGGTTGTGCAGTCTATGCCTCCTCCATAAACCAAACAATTTTCAAGTGGATCTTACGGATATTTCTTTACAAGTGTTCTTCAACCACTCATCAATAATATCAACTCTCAAGCAAGTATCGACGAATGATGCTTTTCATAGTGTTATTATTATGTGAAAACCAATTGCTCTTCACTAACCCTAAGAGTCGAATTTTTCTCCTTAACATCAATCAATGTGCTCTACTTATTGTAGCTAGAAAGGGTCTTCCAAAGATGATTTGGGAGTATTAAAATCTTCCTCCATGTCCAAGAGATGACAAAGTCGCAACGGTATATAGAACATTCAACCTTCAGAGGCACATTCTCCAAAATCCCTTGAGGATACTTAATTGACCTGTCACCAATGAGAAATGTGGGTTGGCTTCAAGATCTCCCATGTTGAGCTTCTCATAAATGGAAAGGGCATAAGGCTAACACTCAGCCCCTAAATCACATAAAGGCTTTTGTGAACAAGACTTCCAATGTGGCATGGAATTGAAAAACTCCTCGGATCTCTTAAGCTTTGGAGAAGTTTCCTTTGGAGGATAGCACTACATTCTTGATCAAAGCTCTGATTCATCATCTTCAAGTTTCTATCTTGTTTGAGAAATTTCTTCAAGAATTTTTGCATAAGGAGCATTTTGTGAAGAAACATCATGAAAGCACATTTCATGTAAATTCTTCAAACCTCTAAGAACTACAAATTGCCTATCAAGCTTGACACTGTGTGAAATCTTTGTGGAAAGGGAGATTTGGCTTGTAGGTTAGAGTGTATACTATCTTCTTACAAATTCCTCTTTTGTTTTATGCACTCTATTTTCACTCTCATCAGTTCCTTTCTCATTTTCTCCTCTTCTTACACCATTTCCTTTCGCTATAGTGTTTTCATATCATTGTTTAACTCTTCCCACCTTCTTAAAAATGTTAAATGGTATTCATCTCTTAGTTTTGCGTTGACTTAGCGATTTTCCAAAAGATTTAGCATAGGAAGATGCTTTGTTGTGCAATCTGGTTTTCAAACGTTACATTATGTGTTTGCATCTGTTCTGACCTTGCTTTTATCTCTCATCTCCTCATGCCTTGTTTTAGTTGTAGATGTGGCGTGCCAATAGCTTGATGGTGGAATTTCATTCTGGGATTTTGGTGGAGGTTCATATTTTACGCTGAAAAATTGGCGGTGGTTGCCTATTTTTGTTGATATGGGACTTGTCTTTGTTGTGTTTAAAAAATTACGATTTTGAACTTGATTTTCTTTGATTTCCCCATGAAGGTTAGGATGATTCCCTCCGTTGGTTATGGTTGAGAATAAGAATTCCCCATTTGTTTTGTTTCCATAATTACCAACATATCTTTGCTTGTTCTCCATAGTCTACTCCACAGTGTGATAGTTTCCTCTGCATAAATATAACATTGTGACTCCGGTGATGATGTTGAACCAACTTAACAACTCAAGTCTTCCATCTTAGCAGGACATTTTGTAAGTGCATCAAACTTTGCATTAATCATATTTGAATGGATCAAGATCATACATTAGTGACACTCTTTTGAGTTGGAGAGTGGTCCTCTTGGACTCTACTCAAGATGAGTATTCTTTGCAATTTTCTCCAATAAGCTCGCAAGCTATCTTCATGCTTTATAATAAATTCTCCTCTGTTGATCTAATGAAATTCCTCAGTTGCGGGATGACATTTGTGTAAAAATTCT
>NW_026615011.1:0-60715 GCF_030052815.1 Hevea brasiliensis
ATGAATTTATTTTAATAATTTTATATCAATTTGCAAACATATTTAACAATTTAGAAAAAAAAAAAAAAAAAAAATATATATATATATATATATATATATATATATATATATATATATATTACCTTGTACTTGGTATTGTTTGATGGGTGGAATACATACAAACTTCTTTTGACTCATTGCAGATAAAGGAGTGAGTACATTTAATCAGTAATACAAAATATATTAAAAATATTATTAATGAAATTAAATAAAAATACAATAAAATATTTACATAAATAAATTAGTTTCATGTGGACCTTGAAAAAAATATGGTAAAACCATTTACTTAGGACCTCAGCAGGTTGCTAAATTCTTTAAGATTATCGAGTTTAGCTTTAATTTTAAGAGCAACATATTACCATGATTAATGATTAATAGTATTATTGAAAAAGTGGTTAACTTGATTTTGTACTATTCAAATAAACAAATCTCTTGTTTTATAAACAATTAACATACAAAATGAAAAATTTCATTCAAGCTTAAAAAACATATAGAAGCTATTGCAGGTAAAAATATGACTAAATTCACCTAAAATGCTGTTATTATGCATGCTAGTTAATATGCTTTTTTGTGAATTACACAAGTAAATTTATTGCCTGCATTGATGATATATATATTTAGAAAACAATGTAGAATTCATTTTAAAAGGAGAGTGGACTCTAAAAAGAATCAAGAAGTACAGTTAATGTGAGTTCTTGAGTCTTTTACCATATGCCTTGAAATTTAGAGTTGGCTAATAAATAAATAAAACATAGATTTTATAAAATTTAATTTGATGACCGAAATTATTAATTTTAATTTTCTTTTAATTCATAAAAATCTTTATTAAAAGGATATTACACAATTATTTTAAATAAAAAATATTTTTTAAATTTTAACAAATATTAAAATAAAGTAACAAGTAAAAAAATATGTATGTTTATAAATACAATTATTAAATTATGTAATATTATATAAATACAATATAAAAAATAAAAAAAATATATTTAAAAATTCTACATAATGATTTCTCATACATAAAAGTTATAGACTATAAAATTCAAGATGTTAGAATTTATATAATCGATTTTCGTGAGTGTCAATTTAATAATATTTTCTTGAATCACTCATTAAAAACAATAAATTTATATCTCTCTGTATATATACTTCTTTTGAATTTTATAGAAATTAAGTTTGTATGTATATACTATAGAATTTTTTTAAATCTATAAATTATAATTTTTAAATTAATTTTTAGTGGATAACATAAATTAATCTTTCTTCTATATTATAAAATTAATTGATAAAGTAATAGCTATTCTTAAATAAAAGAATTTTACTAAATATTAAATTTGCGACACTCTAAATTATTATAAATAGAAAAATTACGACTAAAACTAATAATGAGTTTTTTAAATTACATAAATATTTGTATTAAAATTTATATTCAATTGAAATTATATTTGTTAATAGGATTGAAATTTTAATTAAGCTTGCTTGTACTAGATTTTTATTTATTTATTTTTAACTTTTATTTTTGATAAAAATTGATTTTTAATTTATAAGAAGCTATAACATAAACTTATTTATAAGATGTACTTGTATATTTTTAAATTATGATTTAATTAATTATTAATGAGTGAGTAATTGAATTATAAAACAAATAAGAAATGCATTAATTATTCGGCTAAAAAAGAAATAGAGAAATTAATAGAGGCTTAAGAAAAGCACAACTCCATATTAAAAAGAAATAAATAATATTATTATATTTATTTGATTTGTTTTAATTTGGTTTATTTTTGTGTCATTTAACCTTTTGTTTTAATATATATATATACTTCTTTTGAATTTTATAAAACTACGTTTGCATGCTATATGCCATAGAATTTTTTTAAATCTTTAAAATTATATTTTTAAATTAATTTTTAGTGGATAATATAAATTAATCTTTTTTCTATATTATAAAATTAATTGATAAAGTAATTGTTATTCTTCAATGCCATTTACATAAAACAATTTTACTAAATATATGCCTGATTGTTTTCATACTTCTTTTTTGTTTTCATACTTCTTTTTTTGGTAACAGATTGTTTTCTTACTATTTAGTTCTTTTATTTATTTGTTTTTAAATTATTTTTAATTCATGAATTGTTTTAGTCTGTGCCTTTATTTTTAAACTAAATTCTTTCTAACTCAACTATTCAATTTTTATAATTTGGATAATACAACTATTTAATCCTCATAATTTTGAATCTATCAATTATTTAATCTTATAATTTCACAATACAACTATAAATAATTCTGGACATATGAAGGATCTCCATGAAGTTTGTCTCTGGATGAATCCATGAAGGATGGAAGAAGCCAACATAGACTACATTATAGAGGAACTACAGTGGCAGCAAGCATATCTTTCTGGTCTATGCCCATGCCTTAAGAGGGTTTTCTTTGATAATTTTCGTTCTCAGCCATCCAGCTGAGTTCCTAAAACAGAAGAGTCACCAAGTGCAAAAATCCAATAAAAGATGCATACACAAGATCTAATTGTTATTCAACCTAACCCAAGTATCAATCATAACCATCAACCAATTCAACTAGATCCGCTTACAATCATAAAACGAACCATATGAGACCGCCCAATTCCTAATTAGCCCACATGGTATGATAATCATTCAATAATCCTCAAAAAAGTAAATCAAGTTACCACAAAATCATCAAATCAGATCATAGAGGCACCAACTTCAAGCCCCCAAAAAAATTAAAGAAAGAAACCAATTCAATTGGGAAAACAGATAAGAATGACCAATTTCCTTCCAGTATATCCCATCAGATAATTAATAAAGACGGAGAAGAAGAATAATCAGACGAAAAACTAATAAATTTTTTTTAAAGGAAAGAAAAAAAGGAAACCAAGAAAAAAGTAGGTCAGATCACATCTAAGCACCAAATCTAACCCAAGAATCAATTTCCATGGATCCAAAGTAACACATGGGTTATTTTTAGACAAGAACGAAGAACGAGTGAGGTATAGAAATACCTGAGGAAAGTTGGAGCTCTGGGCCCAAACGCTGCCGTCTTGGCCGATGATGGCGGCAGCAGAGAGATGATTGCCTTCGATTTCGCACATAAGATGCTCATCCACAAATGTTTGCCACGACATCTTCTTCTGCTTCTTCTTCAAATTCAGAGATTTGATGAAGCTTTTTTAGTTTCTGCGCTGTGCAATGTGAGTATGGATTGTGCTCAGCTGAGAGAACGAGAGGTGCGTTCTTATCTGCGAAGCCAGCAGACTGATATTGCGTTAAAACGACGAGACGTGGTCGACAAACGGTGTTCTCTTTAGGGTGCGTTTTGTATGGACGTAACGGAATGGGCGTGAAATTTTATAGTATTAATATTAAAGTAATATTTAAGCAATAATGAAGTTTAACCCACTGATATTAAAATTATTTTCGATAATTTAAAATTTAAAACTTTAGTTTTAATTAAAATTAATTATATAAAAAATAATATTTAAGTGAATAAAGAATTATGATTGAAATTTAAAAAATAATAATTTTAATATATTTAGTATAAAATTAAAGTAATAGAGTTGTAATTATATAATAATTAAATTAAATTATATAGAAATAAATATTCTATTAAAATTATTATTATTTTAATAATAAATTTTTTATCACTAATTTTGTATGTATATAAATAAAAATTCAAAAAAATAAAAATTAATAAATAATTTTTTTATCGAGAGATATACACACTTAAAATCATTTCAATATTAATAAATTCATTATTTTGATATAAACGACACACGACGTTATTCATAATCAATGTTAACTTTTGAAAGATCAATTTCTAGACATGTGAGACTCATTTACGATCTTAATTAATGTCATATCAAAACAATCAATTGAATCAATGGTTTGAAACTATCTCCAAGCTTATTTTATTTATAATATTAAGAGTTTGAATTATAGAATTGTTATTATTAAAAAATTTTATTGAATATCACTCCCACTCTCAAAATATAAAAATATTATATAGTTAAATAACAATAAATAAATAAATAAATAAAAATAATTCCAGCCTTTCATCGAAAATATTATTAGGCTAGAGATTTGATGGGCTTGTGGCCTCCAACCTAAAAGATTAATTAAGAGATCTATCGCCCCGTATGATTAAAGAAGATTTGGTTAGCGTGCACTAAAAAAATTAAATTAAATTTGATAAAGATTGTTGATTCTCTTCTTTTAAAATTATTAATTAATGAATAACAATTCAAATTAGTTTGAGAAAGTCATGACATCAACACTGTACTTATTTCTTAGAATGGGATAAACACAAATCCAAATCAAATAGAAATTTAAAATCCTAAACTAATTTGGAATGCAACTAGTAAAATCAAATTAAATTTAATATTATATACATATAGCTTAAGATCAAAAAAGTGTAAATTTCTATTAATTCTTTACGTGAATTTCCTTTTCACCCTCTAGCTAAATTTCTATCGTATTTTTCTTCTTTCCAAGAAACATTATATTTATTTTGAATAACAAGTTTAGACTTTTTAAGTATTTTTATTTTATTTCTAATCTTTTATTTATATTTTATTACCTATATTTGTTATCAATTACAAATTATATATTCAGATTTTGAAGAAATCATAATATACATGTTGATATCAAGGAATTAAAATCATCCCAAAAGCTTCAAAAAGAGATGAAGAAAGGAGGTAATTTATCTTTTTGTTCTCATATATTTTTTTTAATCATGATGTACATATTAATTTTAAATTTTTTATTTTTTGTTTAATTAATATAATGTAATATAACTAGATTTTAATCAAGATATCTAATACCAATTTTCTTAATTATTCTCTCGTGACTCGAGGTTGAGTCACTATCATATTTATAATTATTCTTATTAAATTGATTTAATTTTTGAATTCTTATGTATTAATTATTGTTACATTATCTGTTCTCTCGGTCCTACATGTTTATGATTTAGTAAGTCTATTTATTAATTTATCTCTTGGTTCCTCATAAGTAATTATTTAAAATATATATATAATTATTTTTTAAATTAATAAATGTATTAAATTAATTATTAGTGGATAAAATAAATTAAAATTTACATTTTTTCTGTATTATAAAATCTATAAATGATAAAGTCATTGTTATTTTCAATGCCATTTATATAAAATAGTTTTATTAAATATTAATTTTGTGATTGATTCTAAATTATCTGAATATAAAATTTTAAATACTAAAATTAATAATGGGTTTTTAAATTACATAAATACTCAAGATCTAAATTTATATTAAAATTTATGTGCAACTTATATTATATTTATTAATAGAACTGAAAATTTAAGCTTGGTTATCCTTAGATTTCTTATTTATTTAATTTTAACAATCTTTTTTATAAAAAAAGGTTAACTAATTTTTAATTAATTTTAAAATTTAATTAATTATTTGAAAATTTATATTTGTTGTTTAAAGATTTGCATGAGCAAATAACGTTGGTATTAAATTAACTTAATCTATGAAAGACGCACTAAACTTAGGGAAGGGATTTTAAATAATTATAATTTAATTTAATTAAATAATTAAACAATTATCTTCTTTACAACTATTAATTAATAAATAATAATTCAAATAGGTTAGAGAAAGTATACCTTAGAATCCTAATCAAATATGAATTAGAAATCCTAAACTAAATTGGAAATTAGTCAATAAGTAAAATCAAAATTCACCATGTGTGGCCTTTAATAAGCTATATATACACATAAAGTTTAAGATAAAAAAATTATAAATTCCTACTAATTCTTTATTTGAATTCCCTTTTCACCTACTTTTCTCTTTTTCAAGGAACACCGTAAGGTCCATATTTTTTTACTGTTTATATTTTATTTTTAATCTCTTTATTTATATTTTCTTACCTATTTTAATTATCAATTATAGTCTTATATTCAGATTTTGAAGAAATCGTTAAAAGTAACTGAAATCAAGGAATTAAAATTGTCCCAACAAGCTTCAAAAAGGAGGTCAACAAATTAAGAGGTAATTTATCTTTCTATTCTCGTGTAATTTTTTAATCATAGTCTAAAATTTAATTTTAAATTTTTATTTTTATTTTAAGTTTAATTAATATAATATAGTTTGATTTTAATCAAGATAATTGTTCTCTGGATTCATAGATTGAGTTGCTATCATATTTATAATAATTTTTGTTAAATTAATATAATTTTTGAATTTTTGTCATTAATTAATATTTTATTGTCTCTTTTCTTTGTCTACATGTTTGTGAGTTAATGAGTTTATTTATCAAATTGGCTAGAAAGTTAATTTTAGGGTGAAATAAACGTTTTAATAAATTTAAGGATAAATTAAATTTTAATTCGAATATTAAACTATTAGTCCCAACCTTTCATCACCCATGCCTTGAAACTTAGAGTTAACTACTCAATAAAACTTAGATTCCATAAAATTTAATTTGAGGACTGAAATTATTAATTTTATTTTTCTTAATCTATAAAAAATTTGCAAAGAGAAACTAGTTTTTCTAAAAAATTAAGATCATTATAATTTTTAAGGAACTTAATTGACGCTAGCAAGTGGGACTAACAAAACAAGTAATTGTGGGTTTAGGCTTAATTACAATGATTAGAGACAACAATTAGAGATATTTAGGCTCGTGTATTAGATAGGATTAAAATATTTATAAATGGCTTTAGATAGATAGTACTCAAATTATTAAATAGGTTAAAATTTATTTAATACTAAAGTTTAAAGATTTAATAATCTTATCTTGAATCATTATTCTCTAATTACTTAAAAAATAAAATAAAATTATAATCCTTTTAAGATTTGAACTCCAATAAATCATGGATATTGAAATTCTTTTTCTTTAAGGATTAAGATTTATTAAATGCCTATAAATAAACTCATATCTGTATATTTTTTATGCCAAATTCTCTACGTTATTTTTTGGACAAAGGTAAGGATCTTAACCTCTCCAATTTTTTTTTTTTAATACAATATTTTTTTTTATTTAAAATTTGAATGTATTGCTCTCATGTATACTTTGGTCTTTTTTACATGACAAAAAATCATAATACTTAAGGTTTTTTTTTTTTTTTCTTAATCAATGATTTTTCTTCGAAATTACGAAAATTTACTGCATAAATTGATTTTTGACAATAAATTTTTCAGTTAATAACTCAATGATTTTTTATCTCTCATTTTATATATAAATAAAAACTATGAAATTTCTTACAATAATTACCAAAATTCATAAATAACTAGACTTTTCTCTTCTGCAATTATTATTGATTCATAATGTTTTATTGTCAAAAATCTTAAGATTCATAATGTTTAATATACTACATAAATTGATTTATGTACACTATGCTCTTATTTACAGTATGAAATTATAGAAATTAATGGTAAATACTGTTCGATAAAAATTAAACATTTAATTTAATATGCCTTTTTTAAAGTTTTTTTATTGCTTTTTTTATTATTATTTTTAATTACATGCATCACTTCTTTTAATCTAACATGTAGGTGTTTTTTGGTTAAGTCAAATGACTTTTTTTATTTTCTAATATATTAAACAGAAAAAAATTTGTCAATCATAGACATGCACAAACGCATAGAAGCAGTTGATTATATATCGTAATTGCTGAACATATATTGCATCATATCTTGTCCTTTCTCCTATCAAACAAATCACTCAAACCAAGGCATTATCAAAGACATGGTTTCAAGTATGGAAGACCTCTCCGATTTTAGAATTCAATTTTTACGCACTATTTAACTGAAATCAAGATCGCATTATTGTCAAGACTTTGAGATCAGTGAAAGGAACATACAACAGCTTATATAACTTTGTTGAGCAGATTTTGTTGCCGATGCAAGCGCATGGATAATTTGATAAAGTTTACACTTGTTGTGACTTTTATTTATGAGAGACCGTAAATGGTTTCCACTATGGACAGATGGATTGGCTACGCTCAAGAGTAATGTTAAACACCAAGATTCAAGTTGGTCCAAGTAACGATGATGAAAACTATAAGTACCGCGTGCCTCAAACAGCCTCAATGCAATGTCAATACAGTTTTAGATTTGAGCCACCGCAAGTTGCATCCGCCATCTATCGGTAACATAAAATTACCTTTCTTGAAAAAGTTGTCTCTTAGAGTTGTTTTTGCAGATGATGATGTAATTAGCAAACTCATTGCTGGGTCTCCTCTAATTGAAGATATGAGTTTCATTACTGCTATGGTATCAAGTCTTTACAGATATTTGATCTAGTTAATCTCATCCAATTCTGCAAAAGATATTGTTCATTTTGAGCGACTTAAGATGGAAACACCAAATCTTCACTCATTCACTCGCAAGGTCCCACTTGGCCTTCTGTATTAAAGGTGGCTTCCTTGAAAATTTGAAGAGCCTACATATATTTAGTGCTCCCATAATCGATAAATGGTTGTATGAGCAACTGAATAAATTTCCTCACTTGGAATGCTTGAGCTTGGCCGATCGCCTATGTTGGAGAGTATCAAGATTTCTAGTTCTAGTCTTCACAAATTGCGCATAGATTCTTGTGGAAATGTGGCTAAACTTCATATTGATATACGTAATCTATATGTCTTCTCATATTATGGTGATATAATTTCATTTTCTTCAAACAATTTGACCTTACCCAATGTTAATTTGTATATCAAATCCAATAATATGGACAATTCCTGGTACACTAGATTGATTAAATAACTTGACGAGTTCAATCAATGTTTCAAGATGGTGACTTTGGAAAGTGATACGGTGAGGTATGTATATTAAATCATTTCTATTATTTGAATCTTTGTTTACGTATATTTTGAGTTAGTTCACAATTAATACTTTGAATTAGTTCACAATTAATACGCTCATGGAATTAGTATGTAAATTCTAGCTGATATTTATGTGATGAATTATTCATCTTTTCAGAGTTATATTATTCCTTGCGAAGTGAGAAAACTCACACCACCCCCATTGCATAACATGAAAGAATTGAAACTTTCAATGACTACTAATCGCCATCGTCCAATTGCGGAACTTGTGGATGCTATGCTTTGGATTTCTCCAGATCTAGAAAGTCTACACATAATTAATTTCAACGTGCAGTCTTCTTTTAAGGTATGTTATTATTTAATTTTATGTATAGTAATTCCATTTAAGAATGCTGAATTGTAACAACTAAATTGTAGCTTTGCAGTTAAGATAGTTATCACCATTACAAATTATTTAATTTTCTTTTTTGTTAAAATAAATGCATATGAAGTTTAAATCAAGAAAACAAAATGGGAAAATGAAGTTCTAGAATTTTGTAGCTTAGTTTAACGATATTATTTTTCTTACAGTTCTCATATCAGAAGCAAATTTATGAAGAAGAGTGTATTTGTTACAAGTCTACTCCTATATCCTGCTGGAAAAATTGCATAAAGCAAGTAAAAATAAAACAAAATTTTCCTGCTGTCACAAGGCGTGAAGATGAATGCTTCATGCAAGTTCGTGAACGTGAAGAAAGGAATTTTGCTTTTAGCAAAGACATCTAGGAAAATATTAGTGATTTCTGTTAATTATGTAACTACCTGATAATCTGCAAGCCGCAACGGATTTTTTTTTTCTTATTTGAGTAATGAGTTTATTATAATTTTTTTTAATAAAGTCTGTTACAATTAGAATTGTGCAATTTTCGGTTTAAATTGAAAAATCGAACTAAACCAAACCAATTCGGTTTGAAGATAAATTGCCTATCTTCGTTAGCTTTTTTTTTTTTCCAACTTTTTGAAGCTCAATATAATCTGCTTCTGCATGCATTGCAATTTAAATTAACTGTACTGAGAATTCACAGTAGATTTACAATTTCTAGTACTAAGAATTCTCTTGGTATTAAAACTCCAATTTTATCAAGACATCTCCATGCAGTATTTTTAACCATCTTGAAACCTAAAACAAGAGAACAATGCAACTAACATATTACGAATAGAGTAAAAAAGTTTTTATACTAAAAACAACTGCACTCCTTAAGGTTTAGAAAAACTCAAATCAATTCATATCACAAATAACCTTCATGAAATTAGTATTCAACATTGAAGAATTAATAAAAACAAGCCAGATTAAAGCCAAAAGACAAGCAAAACTTCAAATTCAAACCAACAAAATTCTCACAAATCAATATCAGTTACCCCAATAGCTATGGATTCAATAACAGGAAATAATATCACATATGGAAATCAAGAATAACCCATAAGCACCCAATTCTTACTTAAGCTGTGAGAATTGCAGCTCAAATTTCTATATCTCCACTCATGCAATCGGCTTCCACCTTCATATCCGGCCTCACTAGAGATAATTTGTAATTTGATGCAACAACGATGGAACTCGAAAAAATTTACCTACTTTTGGACCGCACTTAAAGACTACCGACATACCTCCATTACTAAATGAAAGATAAGGCCCAGGTAGCTCTCAACATTCATTACTTGGTGATATCGCAAGATTTGTTAGCTAAAATCTCTGGTATCTTGGTGCCAGAATTTTTACTCCAGTATCACCAAGACTTGGATTTCAGTCTGCTCTTCTTCTATTTTCTAACCATAAGGTCAGTATTCTCGAGAATACTGACCTTATGGTTCATTAGAGTGACCCCAGAAGGGGAACCTATTAAGGATATTTACATTCATTTCATGGTTGTAGTTGTTTTAGATTTGGCATCATTGGGTGAGAATATGGATTGGAATATCTTTGGGGTCCTTTTCTTTTGGTCTTGTTAATCCCAGCAAGGTCTCCATTAGCAACAACCTTAACATCTAAGCTTGATACTGTTGTCTATGGCTTGCTCATTCCCCTGCTGTCTAGTTTCTGTGCCTCCAAATTTAATCTATGGGTATTAGTAGACCATTTTGAAGATGCTCTCAATTTTCAAATGGCCTTAATAGGGTACATAATAAAGTTGGCAGCAACTTATCTCATGGTACTCTCTATCAACATGCCTTTCAGAGAAGCTGCTGCTCTTACTCTAAAATTTTGAATGTTAAAGGCACAAAGGAGATGGGAACATTTTTGAGCTACACTATTCTTGAGGTACTTATATGCATCAAACTAATCAATCTCACCATTCTATTTTATGCTGAGAAATAACAAGTAGTAATGTGTTACGTATCAGAGGAGGAAGTACAGAAAGAAATAGTGAGTAGTTAGAAACGTTGGGAGTTCGTTTAAAGAGTTAGCTTGGAAGTATGTTTGGCGGGAATTAAGAGAGAGGTAGTTACTAAAGTTGCTGAGCAGTAAAGTTGTTGAGCTGTTTAACTACTCTTAGCAATAGGTTGTTACTGAGCTGCTATATAAAGCTCAATAGCTATTCTTGTATTTCATTCTGGAACAATAATCAAGAAATACAACTCTTTATTCTTCTCTTCTTTCTATCTCTCCTTCTAATCTTCTTCTCTTTCTTTCTAAATCTTCTATAATTCTTTGTTAGAGACTCTTACCCTAACATAATGTTAGTCGCGGGCAATGCAATTTCTGCTAGAACTTCTCATTGCAAAATTATTGAATGCCTCTGGTTCATTGCCTGTACCTATACTGATATTCATGTTGGACTCAAAGATTAATTCCTAGTGTACTTAGTGTTATGTGTATGTATATAAACAAGTGAACTCACTCTTTCTTATTTGTCTCCTTTTCTCCTTGCAGTTAAAGGATCTGGACAGTACTAGTGGGATTTTTTTGATATTTCTATTGACAACATATGCACCACCTAATCAAGTTGCTCTATGATCCTAATAAGCATTACATAGGCTATAAGAAAAAATGCATACAGTATGCTCAATGTAATGAGAGGCTCGAGATCCTAGTCTGTGCACATAAACAAGAGGATGCCATGGCAGCAATCAAGTTGCTTGAACTTTCGAATCCTACAAAGCACAGTCCCCATTTCATTTTTGTACTTTGCTTGCAAGAACTTGTTGGCAGTTACACTCCTTTAATCAACCACTAACTTGGCCAAAAAAGCAGTGATTCTGAAGCATCCTGATCACAACCAATCATTGATGTTTTCAAGTATTTGTAAGTTCTCCCTAAATTCTACTAAAAATTTGACAACTTGTCCCATCTTAAAATAAATAAATAAATAAATAAAGCAATTTATATACATAGCACATGGTAAATTAAGAGATTGCATGTATTGTGTCTCCTTGTTGTTTTTCTCAATCAGGTATGTCTAAAATCATCTTCCAATTGAAGGGAATATCATACCCTCTGAGAGCAAGCAATAAACTCAAACAGTTTACCAGCTAAAATAGCTTCCAAATTGACTAAAATCATAACAATAGATGACAAACTTTTCGCAGAGCCAGAGCTATGATTGTAACCTCATATCTATAATAAAATTAGGATTGTTTAAACTGTCTATCCACCAAAATCGCATGAAATTCTTCTTTGACAATTCCAATTCCATGAGTATCACTTGAATCAACAACATAAATTACAGCTTGAGTATTTGGAAAACAATATGGTCATAAATAAACAAGCAAATACAGAGCAAGCAATTAAGGGGATGACCACACAATAAAAGCAGCCAACATGAGAACCCTAGAAGAAATAGAGTTTGTGGAGCAGAAGCACTTTGTGGAATTAGACAGTCTGGAAGATTCACAAATATGGTTTTAGAAGCAGATTTGACAAGAAAATGGAGTTTTACAAATAGGTTGTCCAAATTTCACTAAAATTTAAAGAATTACCATTTGCACCACAAAAGCATAAACAACCACCAAACCATTAATTCCGACAAAAGGCAAGTAAAATACTTAATTCTATGAAATTTTAAAGCATTAATCAAAGTCAAAACTTGAAATTTTTCGGTTCAGAGTCCAAATTCCCAACATATATTCATTTTTAGGACCAAATTTTGCATAAAAAATTATTAAAACAATAATACATTTACCCTCCTAACTATCTAAATTGAGGAATTGAGAATGTGTGGGATGGCTCACCACTGTTCACGCGCATACCAGATTATTGTTTTTAGATCTCCTTCCCTATCGACTTTTGGCGGAAATATGTGCTGACGAAGAAGGGCGGTGTGACAAGGTGTTGTCGGTTTCGGAGACCCGTGGTTAGAGGAGACAGCACTGGCATCTCTCAATTCCTCACTCAAATCGCGATTATAGGGTGGGGAAATCAACAATCCATTAGGATTTTGAGAAAAGAAGAATATGGCAAGCGGCGACGGCCGGATAGAGTGAGAAGTTTTAGTCCAGAAAGGCACTCTGTTCTAGGGAGAGCACAGAATTTTAGTTATTTTGGTTTCTTATTTTTGGATTGAAAAAAAAATCGAATCAAATTATTTTAATAATTTTTAAATTAATTTATTTTTATAAAAAATTTATAAATTATATTTATATATAAATTATTTAATTTTATTAATTAATAATTATTAAGTTCAAATTAAAATTAAAATTAGATTAAATAATTTAAAAATTAATTTTAAATTAAAAAATTCTACCAAACTTAAAAATTAATAAGTTCAAATCAAATCAAACTGAAATAGAGCGATTTAATTTAATTTATTTTTTATTTATTTTTATTTGATTTAATTTTTAAAATATGATAATTTTTAATAATACAATTTTAATGATTTAATTCTGTTTGATTTAAGTAAACCGAATGCTCGGACCTACTTTATTTTTTTGTTTTTATAGTTCTAATTATTTATTTATTTATATATTTTATTATTTTGTGGAATGCTCTGTACTAATTTTCTTTTATAACTTCACTGAATTTATATAAATTGAGTATTAATGCTGCAATTCTTAAGAATAATTTTAAATTTAATAAGTTAAAAATAAAAGATTCAAATCATTTGTGATATATATTAAACACTAAATAAAATTAATATTTATAAAGAATCATGTGAAAAGGAAAAACCAACAATACATACTTAAATCCATAGTAAATAATTTATTATATTCCTACCAGCTAATATATATATCTCATTACATATTATTTATCTTGTATGGTGATGCAGCTCCTAATTACGAACCACTTCATATTTGGATTCCAAGTTGGAAATTTTCATGTTGCTCCCTATTTGGAAAACCCTACGACGAAAGTTAAATTCGTAATCTTCGCCTTCAGCCAATTTTTAGAAAAACACAAAAAAAAAATTAATATCAAAAAAGTAAAAATATAAAAATATAAATTTTTTTATTTAATAAATAACATGAACACTTACAGATATAGCTATCCAGATTCCACTAAAAGTGAAATATTGGGATTCAAATCCTTTGCAATTAAAATGCATAAGTGTAGTGTAATTTTCATTATTAATTTCAATCGGCCGACTATGTCCAGTAACAACAGATATTGATCTTTGATTTTTGCAATCTTTGCACTAAATAATATATTGTAATTAGTCAAAATAACATATCAATTAAAACTTGGTAATGTATTTTAAACTCAAATATCATATTGTTTTAAACTGCACTCAAATTTAAAAGATATTGCTATAATTTCAATGAATTTATTTTAATAATTTTATATCAACTTAAACATATTTAACAATTTAGAAAAAAAAAAAAAAAAAAAAAATATATATATATATATATATATATATATATATATATTACGTTGTAATTGATTTTTTGTGGGGTGGAATAGATACAAACTTCTTTTGACTCATTGCACAAAGGAGTACATTTTAACTGTAATACAAAATATATTAAAAATATTATTAATGAAATTAAATAAAAATAAATAAAATATTTACATAAATAAAATTCATTTCTTGACCTTGAAAAAATATGGTAAACCATTATTAGGACCTCCAGCAGGTTGTAAATTCTTAAGATTATCGAGTTTAGCTTTAATTTTAAGAGCAAATATTACCATGATTAATGATTAATAGTATTATTGAAAAAGTGGTTAACGATTTTGTATATTCAAATAAACAAATCTCTTGTTTTTATAAGCAATTAACATAAAAAATGAAAATTTCATTCAAGCTTAAAAAGCATGAAGCTATTGGTAAAAGTATGACTAAATTCACCTAAAATGCATTATTATGCATTAAGTTAATATGCTTTAGGAGTACACAAGTAAATTTCTGTTCGCAGGCATTGATATATATTTGAAAGCAATGTAGAATTCATTTTAAAAGGAGGTGGACCCAAAAAAAGAATCAAGAAGTGACTGGTTAACAGAGTTCTTGAGTCTTTTACCATATCCCTTGAAATTTAGAGTTGACTAATAAATAAATAAAGCATAGATTTTATAAAATTTAATTTGATGACCGAAATTATTAATTTTAATTTTCTTTTATTTCATAAAAATCTTTATTAAAAGGATATTACATAATTATTTTAAATAAAAAATATTTTTTAAATTTTAACAAATATTAAAATAAAGTAACAAGTAAAAAAATATGTATGTTTATAAATACAATTATTGGATTATGCAGTATTATATAAATACAATATAAAAAATAAAAGAAATATATTTGAAAATTATACATAATGGTTTCTCATACATAGAAGTTAGAGACTATAAAATTCAAGATGTTAGAATTTATATAATACGATTTTCGTGAGTGTCAGAATTTAATAATATTTTCTTGAATCACTCATTAAAAACAATAAATTTATATCTCTCTCTGTATATATACTTCTTTTGAATTTTATAGAAATTAAGTTTGTATGTATATGCTATAGAATTTTTTTTTAAATCTATAAAATTATAATTTTTAAATTAATTTTTAGTGGATAACATAAATTAATCTTTCTTCTATATTATAAAATTAATTGATAAAGTAATCGCTATTCTTAAATAAAAGAATTTTACTAAATATTAAATTTGCGATTAATTCTAAATTATTATAAATAGAAAAAATTACGTACTAAAACTAATAATGAGTTTTTTAAATTACATAAATATTTATATTAAAATTTATATTCAATTAAAATTATATTTGTTAATAGGATTGAAATTTTAATTAAGCTTGCTTGTACTAGATTTTTTATTTATTTATTTTTAACTTTTATTTTTGATAAAAAAATTGATTTTTAATTTATAAGAAGCTATAACATAAACTTATTTATAAGATGTACTTGTATATTTTTAAATTATGATTTAATTAGTCATTAATAAGTGAGTGATTGAATCATAACACAAATAAGAAAGGCATTAATTATTCGGCTATAAAAGAAATGGAGAAATTAATAGAGGCTTAAGGAAAGCACAACTCCATATTAAAAAGAAATAAATAATATTATTATATTTATTTGATTTGTTTTAATTTGGTTTATTTTTTGTGTCATTTAACCTTTTGTTTTAATATATATATATACTTCTTTTGAATTTTATAAAAACTACGTTTGCATGTATATGCCATAGAATTTTTTTTTAAATCTTTAAAATTATATTTTTTTAAATTAATTTTTAGTGGATAACATAAATTAATCTTTTTTCTATATTATAAAATTAATTGATAAAGTAATTGTTATTCTTCAATGCCATTTACATAAAACAATTTTACTAAATATATGCCTGATTGTTTTCATACTTCTTTTTTGTTTTCATACTTCTTTTTGGTAACAGATTGTTTTCTTACTATTTAGTTCTTTTATTTATTTGTTTTTAAATTATTTTTAATTCATGAATTGTTTAGTCCGTGCCTTTATTTTTAAACTAAATTCTTTCTAACTCAACTATTCAATTTTTATAATTTGGATAATACAACTATTTAATCCTCATAATTTTGAATCTATCAATTATTTAATCTTTATAATTTCATAATACAACAATAAATAATTCTGTACATATGAAGTGATCTCCATGAAGTTTGTCTCTGGATGAACTATGAAGGATGGAAGAAGCCAACATAGACTACATTATAGAGGAACTACAGTGGCAGCAAGCATATCTTCTGGTCTATGCCCATGCCTTAAGAGGGTTTTCTTTGATAATTTTTCGTTCTCAGCCATCCAGCTGAGTTCCTAAAACAGAAGAGTCACCAAGTGCAAAAATCCAATAAAAGATGCATACACAAGATCTAATTGTTATTCAACCTAACCCAAGTATCAATCATAACCATCAACCAATTCAACTAGATCCGCTTACAATCATAAAACGAACCATATGAGACCGCCCAATTCCTAATTAGCCCACATGGGTATGATAATCATTCAATAATCCTCAAAAAAAAGTAAATCAAGTTACCACAAAATCATCAAATCAGATCATAGAGGCACCAACTTCAAGCCCCCAAAAAAATTAAAGAAAGAAACCAATTCAATTGGGAAAACAGATAAGAATGACCAATTTCCTTCCAGTATATCCCATCAGATAATTAATAAAGACGGAGAAGAAGAATAATCAGACGAAAAACTAATAAATTTTTTTTAAAGGAAAGAAAAAAAGGAAACCAAGAAAAAAGTAGGTCAGATCACATCTAAGCACCAAATCTAACCCAAGAATCAATTTCCATGGATCCAAAGTAACACATGGGTTATTTTTAGACAAGAACGAAGAACGAGTGAGGTATAGAAATACCTGAGGAAAGTTGGAGCTCTGGGCCCAAACGCTGCCGTCTTGGCCGATGATGGCGGCAGCAGAGAGATGATTGCCTTCGATTTCGCACATAAGATGCTCATCCACAAATGTTTGCCACGACATCTTCTTCTGCTTCTTCTTCAAATTCAGAGATTTGATGAAGCTTTTTTAGTTTCTGCGCTGTGCAATGTGAGTATGGATTGTGCTCAGCTGAGAGAACGAGAGGTGCGTTCTTATCTGCGAAGCCAGCAGACTGATATTGCGTTAAAACGACGAGACGTGGTCGACAAACGGTGTTTTCTTTAGGGTGCGTTTTGTGTGGACGTAACGGAATGGGCGTGAAATTTTATAGTATTAATATTAAAGTAATATTTAAGCAACAATGAAGTTTAACCCACTGATATTAAAATTATTTTCGATAATTTAAAATTTAAAACTTTAGTTTTAATTAAAATTAATTATATAAAAAATAATATTTAAGTGAATAAAGAATTATGATTGAAATTTAAAAAATAATAATTTAAATATATTTAATATAAAATTAAAGTAATAGAGTTACAATTATATAATAATTAAATTAAATTATATAAAAATAAATATTCTATTAAAATTATTATTATTTTAATAGTAATTTTTTTATCACTAATTTTTGTATGTGTATAATTAAATAAAAAAATTCAAAAAAAAATGAATAAATAATTTTTTTTTTGTCGAGAGATATAGATACACACTTAAAATCATTACAATTTTAACAAAGTCATTATTTTCATATAAACGACACATACGTTATTCATAATCAATGTTAACTTTTGAAAGATCAATTTCTAGACATGTGAGACTCATTTACGAATCTTAATTAATGTCATATCATAACACTCAATTTAATCAATGATTTAAAATCATCTCCAAGCCTATTTTATTTATAATATTAAGAGTTTGAATTATAGAGTCATTATTATTAATAAATTTTATTGAATATCACTCCCCCTCCCAGTCTGAATGTGAAAATATTATATAGTTAACTAAAACTAAATAAATAATGAAAATTGTTCCAGCCTTTCATGGAGAATATTATTAGGCTAGAGATTTGATGGGCTTGTGGCCTCCAACCGAAAAGATTAATTAAGAGATCTATCGGCCCGGATGATTAAAGAAGATTTGGTTAGCGTGCACTAAAAAATTTAAATTAAATTTGATAAAGATTGTTGATTCTCTTCTTTTAAAATTATTAATTAATGAATAACAATTCAAATTAGTTTGAGAAAGTCATGACATCAACACTGTACTTATTTCTTAGAATGGGATAAACACAAATCCAAATCAAATAGAAATTTAAAATCCTAAACTAATTTGGAATGCAACTAGTAAAATCGAAATTCGAAATTTAATATTATATACATATAGCTTAAGATCAAAAAAGTGTAAATTTCTATTAATTCTTTACGTGAATTTCCTTTTCACCCTCTAGCTAAATTTCTATCGTATTTTTCTTCTTTCCAAGAAACATTATATTTATTTTGAATAACAAGTTTAGACTTTTTAAGTATTTTTATTTTATTTCTAATCTTTTTATTTATATTTTATTACCTATATTTGTTATCAATTCTGACATTATATTCAGATTTTGAAGAAATCGTTAATATACAAGCTGATATCAAGGAATTAAAATCGTCCCAAAAGCTTCAAAAAGAGATGAAGAAAGGAGGTAATTTATCTTTTTGTTCTCATATATTTTTTTTAATCATGATGTACATATTAATTTTAAATTTTTTATTTTTTGTTTAATTAATATAATGTAATATAACTAGATTTTAATCAAGATATCTAATACCAATTTTCTTAATTATTCTCTGTGACTCGTAGGTTGAGTCAGCTATCATATTTATAATTATTCTTATTAAATTGATTTAATTTTTTGAATTCTTATGTGCCATTAATTATTGTTACATTATCTGTTCTCTCGGTCTACATGTTTATGATTTAGTAAGTCTATTTATTAATTTATCTCTTGGTTCCTCAGCAAGTAATTATTTAAAATATATATATAATTATTTTTTTAAATTAATAAATGTATTAAATTAATTATTAGTGGATAAAATAAATTAAAATTTACATTTTTTTCTGTATTATAAAATCTATAAATGATAAAGTCATTGTTATTTTTCAATGCCATTTATATAAAATAGTTTTATTAAATATTAATTTTGTGATTGATTCTAAATTATCTGAATATAAAATTTTAAATACTAAAATTAATAATGGGTTTTTAAATTACATAAATACTCAAGATCTAAATTTATATTAAAATTTATGTGCAACTTATATTATATTTATTAATAGAACTGAAAATTTAAGCTTGGTTATCCTTAGATTTCTTATTTATTTAATTTTAACAATCTTTTTATATAAAAAAAAAAAGGTTAACTAATTTTTAATTAATTTTAAAAATTTAATTAATTATTTGAAAATTTATATTTGCTGTTTAAAGATTTGCATGAGCAAATAACGTTGGTATTAAATTAACTTAATCTATGAAAGACGCACTAAACTTAGGGAAGGGATTTTAAATAATTATAATTTAATTTAATTAAATAATTAAACAATTATCTTCTTTTACAACTATTAATTAATAAATAATAATTCAAATAGGTTAGAGAAAGTATACCTTAGAATCCTAATCAAATATGAATTAGAAATCCTAAACTAAATTGGAAATTAGTCAATAAGTAAAATCAAAATTCACCATGTGTGGCCTTTAATAAGCTATATATACACATAAAGTTTAAGATAAAAAAATTATAAATTCCTACTAATTCTTTATTTGAATTCCCTTTTCACCTACTTTTCTCTTTTTCAAGGAACACCGTAAGGTCCATATTTTTTTACTGTTTATATTTTATTTTTAATCTCTTTATTTATATTTTCTTACCTATTTTAATTATCAATTATAGTCTTATATTCAGATTTTGAAGAAATCGTTAAAAGTAACGCTGAAATCAAGGAATTAAAATTGTCCCAACAGCTTCAAAAGGAGGTCAACAAATTAAGAGGTAATTTATCTTTCTATTCTCGTGTAATTTTTTTAATCATAGTCTAAAATTTAATTTTAAATTTTTTATTTTTATTTTAAGTTTAATTAATATAATATAGTTTGATTTTAATCAAGATAATTGTTCTCTGTGATTCATAGATTGAGTTGCTATCATATTTATAATAATTTTTGTTAAATTAATATAATTTTTTGAATTTTTTTTGTCATTAATTAATATTTTATTGTCTCTTTTCTTTGTCTACATGTTTGTGAGTTAATGAGTTTATTTATCAAATTGGCTAGAAAGTTAATTTTAGGGTGAAATAAACGTTTTTAATAAATTTAAGGGATAAATTAAATTTTAATTCAAATCTTAAACTATTAGTCCCAACCTTTCATCACCCATGCCTTGAAACTTAGAGTTAACTACTCAATAAAACTTAGATTCCATAAAATTTAATTTGAGGACTGAAATTATTAATTTTATTTTTCTTAATCTATAAAAAAATTTGCAAAGAGAAACGAGTTTTTCTAAAAAATTAAGATCATTATAATTTTTAAGGAACTTAATTGACGCTAGCAAGTGGGACTAACAAAACAAGTAATTGTGGGTTTAGGCTTAATTACAATGATTAGAGACAACAATTAGAGATATTTAGGCTCGTGTATTAGATAGGATTAAAATATTTATAAATGGCTTTAGATAGATAGTACTCAAATTATTAAATAGGTTAAAATTTATTTAATACTAAAGTTTAAATATTTAATAATCTTATCTTGAATCATTATTCTCTAATTACTTAAAAAATAAAATAAAATTATAATCCTTTTAAGATTTGAACTCCAATAAATCATGGAAATTGAAATTCTTTTTCTTTAAGGATTAAGATTTATTAAATGCGTATAAATAAACTCATATCTGTATATTTTTTATGCCAAATTCTCTAAGTTATTTTTTGGACAAAGGTAAGGATCTTAACCTCTCAAATTTTTTTTTTTTTATACAATATTTTTTTTTCTTTAAAATTTGAATGTAATGCTCTCATGTATACTATGCTCTTATTTACATGACAAACAATCAGAAGACTTCAGGTTTTTTTTCTTAATCAATGATTTTCTTCGAAATTACGAAAATTTACTGCATAAATTGATTTTTGACAATAAATTTTTCAGTTAATAACTCAATGATTTTTATCTCTCATTTTATATATAAATAAAAACTATGAAATTTCTTACAATAATTACCAAAATTCATAAATAACTAGACTTTTCTCTTCTGCAATTATTATTGATTCATAATGTTTTATTGTCAAAATCTTAAGATTCATAATGTTTAATATACTACATAAATTGATTTATGTACACTATGCTCTTATTTACAGTATGAAATTATAGAAATTAATGGTAAATACTGTTCGATAAAAATTAAACATTTAATTTAATATGCCTTTTTTAAAGTTTTTTTATTGCTTTTTTTATTATTATTTTTAATTACATGCATCACTTCTTTTAATCTAACATGTAGGTGTTTTTTGGTTAAGTCAAATGACTTTTTTTATTTTCTAATATATTAAACAGAAAAAAATTTGTCAATCATAGACATGGACAAGCGCATAGAAGCGATTGATTATATATCGATTGCGAACATATATTGCATCATATCTTGTCCTTTCTCCCTATCAAACAAATCACTCGAACGATTGCATTATCAAAGACATGGTTTCAAGTATGGAAGACCTCTCAGATTTTAGAATTCAATTTTACGCACTATTTAACGGAAATCAAGATCGTTACTATTGTCAAGACTTTGAGATCGAGGAAAGGAACATACAATGATTATATAACTTTGTTGGCGATTTTGTTAAGCCGATGCAAGCGGATGGATAATTTGATAAAGTTTACACTTGTTGTGACTTTTATTTATGAGAGACCGAAATGGTTTCCACTATGGGCGAGATGGATTGGCTACGCTCTGAAGAGTAATGTTAAACACTGAAGATTCAAGTTGGTCCAAGTAACGATGATGAAAACTATAAATCTGCGTGCCTCAAGCAGTTCTCAATGCAATGTCAATACAGTTTTAGATTTGAGCCACTGCAAGTTGCATACGCCATCTATCGGTAACATAAAATTACCTTTCTTGAAAAAGTTGTCTCTTAGAGTTGTTTTTGCGGATGATGATGTAATTAGCAAACTCATTCTTTGGGTCTCCTCTAATTGAAGATATGAGTTTCATTACTGCTATGGTATCAAGTCTTCTGAGATATTTGATCTAGTTAATCTCATCCAGTGCAAAAGATATTGTTCATTTTGAGCGACTTAAGATGGAAACACCAAATCTTCACTCATTCACTCTGCAAGGTCCCACTTGGCCTACAGTATTAAAGGTGGCTTCCTTGAAAAATTTGAAGAGCCTACATATATTTAGTGCTCCCATAAGCGATAAATGGTTGTATGAGCAAGTGAATAAATTTCCTCACTTGGAATGCTTGAGCTTGGCATTGCCCTATGTTGGAGAGTATCAAGATTTCTAGTTCTAGTCTTCACAAATTGCGCATAGATTCTTGTGGAAATGTGGCTAAACTTCATATTGATATACGTAATCTATATGTCTTCTCATATTATGGTGATATAATTTCATTTTCTTCAAACAATTTGACCTTACCCAATGTTAATTTGTATATCAAATCCAATAATATGGACAATTCTGGTACACTAGATTGATTAAATTACTTGTGAGTTCAATCAATGTTTCAAGATGGTGACTTTGGAAAGTGATACGGGTGAGGTATGTATATTAAATCATTTCTATTATTTGAATCTTTTTTTACGTATACTTTGAGTTAGTTCACAATTAATACTTTGAATTAGTTCACAATTAATACACTCATGGAATTAGTATGTAAATTCTAGCTGATATTTATGTGATGAATTATTCATCTTTTCAGAATTATATTATTCCTTGCGAAGTGAGAAAACTCACACCACCCCATTGCATAACGTGAAAGAATTGAAACTTTCAATGACTACTAATCGCCATCGTCCAATTGCGGAACTTGTGGATGCTATGCTTTGGATTTCTCCACATCTAGAAAGTCTAGACATAATTAATTTCAACGTACAATCTTCTTTTAAGGTATGATATTATTTAATTTTATATATAGTAATTCCATTTAAGAATGCTGAATTGTAACAACTAAATTGTAGCTTTTCAGTTAAGATAGTTATCACCATTACAAATTATTTAATTTTCTTTTTTGTTAAAATAAATGCATATGAAGTTTAAATCAAGAAAACAAAATGGGAAAATGAAGTTCTAGAATTTTGTAGCTTAGTTTAACGATATTATTTTTCTTACAGTTCTCATATCAGAAGCAAATTTATGAAGAAGAGTGTATTTGTTACAAGTCTACTCCTATATCCTGCTGGAAAAATTGCATAAAGCAAGTAAAAATAAAACAAAATTTTCCTGCTGTCACAAGGCGTGAAGATGAATGCTTCATGCAAGTTCGTGAACGTGAAGAAAGGAATTTTGCTTTTAGCCAAGACATCTGGGAAAATATTAGTGATTCCTGTTAATTATGTAACTACCTGATAATCCGCAAGACGCAACGGAATTTTTTTTTTTTTTCTTATTTGAGTAATAAGTTTATTATAATTTTTTTTAATAAAGTCTGTTACAATTAGAATTGTGCAATTTTCGGTTTAAATTGAAAAATCGAACTGAACCAAATCAATTCGGTTTGAAGCTAAATTGCCTATCTTCGTAAGCTTTTTTTTTTTTCCAACTTTTTGAAGCTCAATATAATCTGCTTCTGCATGCATTGCAATTTAAATTAACTGTACTGAGAATTCACAGTAGATTTACAATTTCTAGTACTAAGAATTCTCTTGGTATTAAAACTCCAATTTTATCAAGACATCTCCATGCAGTATTTTTAACCATCTTGAAACCTAAAACAAGAGAACAATGCAACTAACATATTACGAATAGAGTAAAAAAGTTTTTACTAAAAACAACTGCACTCCTTAAGGTTTAGAAAAACTCAAATCAATTCATATCACAAATAACCTTCATGAAATTAGTATTCAACATTGAAGAATTAATAAAAACAAGCCAGATTAAAGCCAAAAGACAAGCAAAACTTCAAATTCAAACCAACAAAATTCTCACAAATCAATATCAGTTACCCCAATAGCTATGGATTCAATAACAGGAAATAATATCACATATGGAAATCAAGAATAACCCATAAGCACCCAATTCTTACTTAAGCTGTGAGAATTGCAGCTCAAATTTCTATATCTCCACTCATGCAATCGGCTTCCACCTTCATATCCGGCCTCACTAGAGATAATTTGTAATTTGATGCAACAACGATGGAACTCGAAAAAATTTACCTACTTTTGGACCGCACTTAAAGACTACCGACATACCTCCATTACTAAATGAAAGATAAGGCCCAGGTAGCTCTCAACATTCATTACTTGGTGATATCGCAAGATTTGTTAGCTAAAATCTCTGGTATCTTGGTGCCAGAATTTTTACTCCAGTATCACCAAGACTTGGATTTCAGTCTGCTCTTCTTCTATTTTCTAACCATAAGGTCAGTATTCTCGAGAATACTGACCTTATGGTTCATTAGAGTGACCCCAGAAGGGGAACCCATTAAGGATATTTACGTTCATTTCATGGTTGTAGTTGTTTTATATTTGCCATCATTGGGTGATAATATGGGATTGGAATATCTTTGGGGTCCTTTTCTTTTGGTCTTGTTAATCCCAGCAAGGTCTCCATTAGCAACAACCTTAACATCTAAGCTTGATACTGTTGTCTATGGCTTGCTCATTCCCCTGCTGTCTAGTTTCTGTGCCTCCAAATTTAATCTATGGGTATTAGTAGACCATTTTGAAGATGCTCTCAATTTTCAAATGGCCTTAATAGGGTACATAATAAAGTTGGCAGCAACTTATCTCATGGTACTCTCTATCAACATGCCTTTCAGAGAAGCTGCTGCTCTTACTCTAAAATTTTGAATGTTAAAGGCACAAAGGAGATGGGAACATTTTTGAGCTACACTATTCTTGAGGTACTTATATGCATCAAACTAATCAATCTCACCATTCTATTTTATGCTGAGAAATAACAAGTAGTAATGTGTTACGTATCAGAGGAGGAAGTACAGAAAGAAATAGTGAGTAGTTAGAAACGTTGGGAGTTCGTTTAAAGAGTTAGCTTGGAAGTATGTTTGGCGGGAATTAAGAGAGAGGTAGTTACTAAAGTTGCTGAGCAGTAAAGTTGTTGAGCTGTTTAACTACTCTTAGCAATAGGTTGTTACTGAGCTGCTATATAAAGCTCAATAGCTATTCTTGTATTTCATTCTGGAACAATAATCAAGAAATACAACTCTTTATTCTTCTCTTCTTTCTATCTCTCCTTCTAATCTTCTTCTCTTTCTTTCTAAATCTTCTATAATTCTTTGTTAGAGACTCTTACCTAACATAATGTTAGTCGCGGGCAATGCAATTTCTGCTAGAACTTCTCATTGCAAAATTATTGAATGCCTCTGGTTCATTGCCTGTACCTATACTGATATTCATGTTAAACTTACATATTAATTTCTAGTGTACTTAGTGTTATGTGTATATATATAAACAAGTGAACTCACTCTTTCTTATTTCTCTCCTTTTCTCCTTGCAGCCAAAGGATATAGACAGTACTAGTGGGATTTACTTTTGATATTTCTATTGACAACATATGCACCACCCCTAATCAAGTTGCTCTATGATCCTAATAAGCATTACATAGGCTATAAGAAAAAATGCATACAGTATGCTCAATGTAATGAGAGGCTCGAGATCCTAGTCTGTGCACATAAACAAGAGGATGCCATGGCAGCAATCAAGTTGCTTGAACTTTCGAATCCTACAAAGCACAGTCCCCATTTCATTTTTGTACTTTGCTTGCAAGAACTTGTTGGCAGTTACACTCCTTTAATCAACCACTAACTTGGCCAAAAAAGCAGTGATTCTGAAGCATCCTGATCACAACCAATCATTGATGTTTTCAAGTATTTGTAAGTTCTCCCTAAATTCTACTAAAAATTTGACAACTTGTCCCATCTTAAAATAAATAAATAAATAAATAAAGCAATTTATATACATAGCACATGGTAAATTAAGAGATTGCATGTATTGTGTCTCCTTGTTGTTTTTCTCAATCAGGTATGTCTAAAATCATCTTCCAATTGAAGGGAATATCATACCCTCTGAGAGCAAGCAATAAACTCAAACAGTTTACCAGCTAAAATAGCTTCCAAATTGACTAAAATCATAACAATAGATGACAAACTTTCGCAGAGCAAGAGCTATGATTGTAACCTCATATCTATAATAAAATTAGGATTGTTTAAACTGTCTATCCACCAAAATCGCATGAAATTCTTCTTTGACAATTCCAATTCCATGAGTATCACTTGAATCAACAACATAAATTACAGCTTGAGTATTTGGAAAACAATATGGTCATAAATAAACAAGCAAATACAGAGCAAGCAATTAAGGGGATGACCACACAATAAAAGCAGCCAACATGAGAACCCTAGAAGAAATAGAGTTTGTGGAGAAGTAGCTCTTTGTGTAATTAGACAGTCTTGAAGATTAACATATATTGTTTTAGAAGCAGATTTGACAAGAAATTGGATTTTTACAAATAGGTTTTCCAAATTTCACTAAAATTTAAAGAATTACCATTTGCACCACAAAAGCAAAAACACCCACCAAACCATTAATTCCGACAAAAGGCAACTAAAATACTTAATTCTTTGATATTTTAAAGCATTAGTAAAAGTCAAAACTTGAAAATTGTCCGTTCAGAGTCCAAATTCCCGTTCAGCATGTGTATATTCATTTTAAGACCAAATTTTGCATCAAAAATTATTAAAACAATAATACATTTACCGTCTAACTATCGAAATTGAGGAATTGAGAATGTGTGGTATGGCTCACCACTGTTCACTTGCGTACCAGATTATTCTTTTCAGATCTCCTTCCCTATCGACTTCTGGCGGAAATATATGCTGACGAAGAAGGGCGGTGTGACAAGGTGTTGCGGTTTCGGAGATCCCGTGGTTAGAGGAGACAGCACTGGCATCTCTCAATTCCTCACTCAAATCGCGATTATAGGGTGGAAATCAACAATCCATTAGGATTTTGAGAAAAGAAGAATATGGCAAGTGGCGGCGACTTCACGACGGCCGGACAGAGTGAGAAGTTTCAGTCCAGAAAGGCACTCTGTCACAGGAGAGCATGGAATTTTAGTTATTTTGGTTCCGTTTTCTTACGGAGAAAAAAAAAATCAATTTAACCGAATCAAACACAATTATTTTAGTAATTTTTAAATTAATTTATTTTTATAAAAAATTTATAAATTATATTTATATATAAATTATTTAATTTTATTGATTAATAATTATTAAATTTAAATTAAGATTAAAATTAAATCAAATAATTTAAAAATTAAATTTAAATTAAAAAATTTTGTTAAAATTTAAAAATTGATAAGTTTAAATCAAACTAAAATAGAGTGATTTAATTCAGTTTATTTTTTATTCAATTTAATTCGATTCGATTTTTAAAATATCATAATTTTTAATAATTCAGTTTTGATAATTTAATTATATTTGATTTAGGTAAACCGAATGCTCGGACCTACTCTATTTTGTTATTGTTATAGTTCTAATTATTTATTTATTTATATATTTTATTATTTCGTGAAATGCTCTGTACTGATTTTCTTGTATAACTTCACTTAATTTATATAAATTGAGTATTAATGCTGCAATTCTTAAGAATAATTTTAAATTTAATAAGTTAAAAATAAAAGATTCAAATCATTTGTGATATATATTAAATACTAAATAAAATTAATATTATAAAGAATCATGTGAAAAGGAAAAACCAGCAATACATACTTAAATCCATAGTAAATAATTTATTATATTCCTTCCAGCTAATACATATATCTCATTACATATTATTTATCTTGTATGGTGATGCAGCTCCTAATTACGAACCACTTCAAATTTGGATTCCAAGTTGGAAATTTTCATGTTGCTCCCTATTTGGAAAACCCTACGACGAAAGTTAAATTCGTAATCTTTGCCGTCAACCAACTTTCAGAAAAACACACAAAAAAGAAAATAAGTTAATATTATACAAATAAAAATATAAAAATATAAATTATTTTTTTATTCAATAAATAACATAAATACTTACAGATGTAGCTCTCCAGATTCCACTAAAAATGAAATCTTGGGGTTCAAATCCTTTGCAATTAAAATGCATAAGCGTAGTATAATTTTCATTATTATTTTCAATCGGCTGACCATGTCCAGTAATAACAGATACTGATCCTTGATTTCTACAATCTTTGCACTAAATAATATATTCTAATCAGTTAAAATAACATATCAATTAAAACTTAGTGATGTATTTTAAACGTTCTACACTACACTCAAATTTAAAAGATATTGCTATAATTTCAATGAATTTATTTTAATAATTTTATATCAACTTAAACATATTTAACAATTTAGAAAAAAATATATATATATATATATATATATATATATATATATATATATATATATATATATATATTACCTTGTACTTCATTGTTTGATGGGTGGAATACATACAAACTTCTTTTTGACTCATTGCCTGACAGTGAGTACATTTTAACTGTAATACAAAATATATTAAAAATATTATTAATGAAATTAAATAAAAATAAATAAAATATTTACATAAATAAAATTCATTTCTTGACCTTGAAAAAATATGGTAAACCATTATTAGGACCTCCAGCAGGTTGTAAATTCTTAAGATTATCGAGTTTAGCTTTAATTTTAAGAGCAAATATTACCATGATTAATGATTAATAGTATTATTGAAAAAGTGGTTAACGATTTTGTATATTCAAATAAACAAATCTCTTGTTTTTATAAGCAATTAACATAAAAAATGAAAATTTCATTCAAGCTTAAAAAGCATGAAGCTATTGGTAAAAGTATGACTAAATTCACCTAAAATGCATTATTATGCATTAAGTTAATATGCTTTAGGAGTACACAAGTAAATTTCTGTATGAGCATTGATATATATTTGAAAGCAATGTAGAATTCATTTTAAAAGGAGGTGGACCCAAAAAAAGAATTGGTTAACAGAGTTCTTGAGTCTTTTACCATATCCCTTGAAATTTAGAGTTGACTAATAAATAAATAAAGCATAGATTTTATAAAATTTAATTTGATGACCGAAATTATTAATTTTAATTTTCTTTTATTTCATAAAAATCTTTATTAAAAGGATATTACATAATTATTTTAAATAAAAAATATTTTTTAAATTTTAACAAATATTAAAATAAAGTAACAAGTAAAAAAATATGTATGTTTATAAATACAATTATTGGATTATGCAGTATTATATAAATACAATATAAAAAATAAAAGAAATATATTTGAAAATTATACATAATGGTTTCTCATACATAGAAGTTAGAGACTATAAAATTCAAGATGTTAGAATTTATATAATACGATTTTCGTGAGTGTCAGAATTTAATAATATTTTCTTGAATCACTCATTAAAAACAATAAATTTATATCTCTCTCTGTATATATACTTCTTTTGAATTTTATAGAAATTAAGTTTGTATGTATATGCTATAGAATTTTTTTTTAAATCTATAAAATTATAATTTTTAAATTAATTTTTAGTGGATAACATAAATTAATCTTTCTTCTATATTATAAAATTAATTGATAAAGTAATCGCTATTCTTAAATAAAAGAATTTTACTAAATATTAAATTTGCGATTAATTCTAAATTATTATAAATAGAAAAAATTACGTACTAAAACTAATAATGAGTTTTTTAAATTACATAAATATTTATATTAAAATTTATATTCAATTGAAATTATATTTGTTAATAGGATTGAAATTTTAATTAAGCTTGCTTGTACTAGATTTTTTATTTATTTATTTTTAACTTTTATTTTTGATAAAAAAATTGATTTTTAATTTATAAGAAGCTATAACATAAACTTATTTATAAGATGTACTTGTATATTTTTAAATTATGATTTAATTAGTCATTAATAAGTGAGTGATTGAATCATAACACAAATAAGAAAGGCATTAATTATTCGGCTATAAAAGAAATGGAGAAATTAATAGAGGCTTAAGGAAAGCACAACTCCATATTAAAAAGAAATAAATAATATTATTATATTTATTTGATTTGTTTTAATTTGGTTTATTTTTTGTGTCATTTAACCTTTTGTTTTAATATATATATATACTTCTTTTGAATTTTATAAAAACTACGTTTGCATGTATATGCCATAGAATTTTTTTTTAAATCTTTAAAATTATATTTTTTTAAATTAATTTTTAGTGGATAACATAAATTAATCTTTTTTCTATATTATAAAATTAATTGATAAAGTAATTGTTATTCTTCAATGCCATTTACATAAAACAATTTTACTAAATATATGCCTGATTGTTTTCATACTTCTTTTTTGTTTTCATACTTCTTTTTTTGGTAACAGATTGTTTTCTTACTATTTAGTTCTTTTATTTATTTGTTTTTTAAATTATTTTTTAATTCATGAATTGTTTAGTCCGTGCCTTTATTTTTAAACTAAATTCTTTCTAACTCAACTATTCAATTTTTATAATTTGGATAATACAACTATTTAATCCTCATAATTTTGAATCTATCAATTATTTAATCTTTATAATTTCATAATACAACTATAAATAATTCTGGACATATGAAGGGATCTCCATGAAGTTTGTCTCTGGATGAACTATGAAGGATGGAAGAAGCCAACATAGACTACATTATAGAGGAACTACAGTGGCAGCAAGCATATCTTCTGGTCTATGCCCATGCCTTAAGAGGGTTTTCTTTGATAATTTTTCGTTCTCAGCCATCCAGCTGAGTTCCTAAAACAGAAGAGTCACCAAGTGCAAAAATCCAATAAAGATGCATACACAAGATCTAATTGTTATTCAACCTAACCCAAGTATCAATCATAACCATCAACCAATTCAACTAGATCCGCTTACAATCATAAAACGAACCATATGAGACCGCCCAATTCCTAATTAGCCCACATGGGTATGATAATCATTCAATAATCCTCAAAAAAAAGTAAATCAAGTTACCACAAAATCATCAAATCAGATCATAGAGGCACCAACTTCAAGCCCCCAAAAAAATTAAAGAAAGAAACCAATTCAATTGGGAAAACAGATAAGAATGACCAATTTCCTTCCAGTATATCCCATCAGATAATTAATAAAGACGGAGAAGAAGAATAATCAGACGAAAAACTAATAAATTTTTTTTAAAGGAAAGAAAAAAAGGAAACCAAGAAAAAAGTAGGTCAGATCACATCTAAGCACCAAATCTAACCCAAGAATCAATTTCCATGGATCCAAAGTAACACATGGGTTATTTTTAGACAAGAACGAAGAACGAGTGAGGTATAGAAATACCTGAGGAAAGTTGGAGCTCTGGGCCCAAACGCTGCCGTCTTGGCCGATGATGGCGGCAGCAGAGAGATGATTGCCTTCGATTTCGCACATAAGATGCTCATCCACAAATGTTTGCCACGACATCTTCTTCTGCTTCTTCTTCAAATTCAGAGATTTGATGAAGCTTTTTTAGTTTCTGCGCTGTGCAATGTGAGTATGGATTGTGCTCAGCTGAGAGAACGAGAGGTGCGTTCTTATCTGCGAAGCCAGCAGACTGATATTGCGTTAAAACGACGAGACGTGGTCGACAAACGGTGTTTTCTTTAGGGTGCGTTTTGTGTGGACGTAACGGAATGGGCGTGAAATTTTATAGTATTAATATTAAAGTAATATTTAAGCAACAATGAAGTTTAACCCACTGATATTAAAATTATTTTCGATAATTTAAAATTTAAAACTTTAGTTTTAATTAAAATTAATTATATAAAAAATAATATTTAAGTGAATAAAGAATTATGATTGAAATTTAAAAAATAATAATTTAAATATATTTAATATAAAATTAAAGTAATAGAGTTACAATTATATAATAATTAAATTAAATTATATAAAAATAAATACTCTATTAAAATTATTATTATTTTAATAGTAATTTTTTTATCACTAATTTTTGTATGTGTATATAAATAAAAAAATTCAAAAAAATAAAAAAATTAATAAATAATTTTTTTTTATCGAGAGATAGACACACACTTAAAATCGTTACAATTTTAATAAATTCATTATTTTTATATAAACGACACACGCACGTTATTCATAATCAATGTTAACTTTTGAAAGATCAATTTCTAGACATGTGAGACTCATTTACGAATCTTAATTAATGTCATATCATAACACTCAATTTAATCAATGATTTAAAATCATCTCCAAGCCTATTTTATTTATAATATTAAGAGTTTGAATTATAGAGTCGTTTTTATTAATAAATTTTATTGAATATCACTCCTCCTCCCATTTTGAATGTGAAAATATTATATAGTTAAATAAAAATAAATAAATAAATAAAAATAATTTCAGCCTTTCATGGAGAATATTATTAGGCTAGAGATTTGATGGGCTTGTGGCCTCCAACCGAAAAGATTAATTAAGAGATCTGTCGGCCCCGGATGATTAAAGAAGATTTGGTTAGCGTGCACTAAAAAATTTAAATTAAATTTGATAAAGATTGTTGATTCTCTTCTTTTAAAATTATTAATTAATGAATAACAATTCAAATTAGTTTGAGAAAGTCATGACATCAACACTGTACTTATTTCTTAGAATGGGATAAACACAAATCCAAATCAAATAGAAATTTAAAATCCTAAACTAATTTGGAATGCAACTAGTAAAATCGAAATTCGAAATTTAATATTATATACATATAGCTTAAGATCAAAAAAGTGTAAATTTCTATTAATTCTTTACGTGAATTTCCTTTTCACCCTCTAGCTAAATTTCTATCGTATTTTTCTTCTTTCCAAGAAACATTATATTTATTTTGAATAACAAGTTTAGACTTTTTAAGTATTTTTATTTTATTTCTAATATTTTGATTTATATTTTATTACCTATATTTGTTATCAATTACAGATTATATTGATTTTGAAGAAATCGTTAATATACAAGTGATATCAAGGAATTAAAATCGTCCCAAAAGCTTCAAAAGAGATGAAGAAAGGAGGTAATTTATCTTTTGTTCTCATATATTTTTAATCATGATGTACATATTAATTTTAAATTTTTATTTTTGTTTAATTAATATAATGTAATATAACTAGATTTTAATCAAGATATCTAATACCAATTTTCTTAATTATTCTCTGTGACTCTTAGGTTGAGTCAGCTAACATAATTATAATTAGTCAAATTAAATAGATTTAATTTTTGAATTCTTATGTGCCATTAATTATTGTTACATTATCTGTTCTCTCGGTCTACATGTTTATGATTTAGTAAGTCTATTTATTAATTTATCTCTTGGTTCCTCAGCAAGTAATTATTTAAAATATATATATAATTATTTTTTTAATTAATAAATGTATTAAATTAATTATTAGTGGATAAAATAAATTAAAATTTACATTTTTTTCTGTATTATAAAATCTATAAATGATAAAGTCATTGTTATTTTTCAATGCCATTTATATAAAATAGTTTTATTAAATATTAATTTTGTGATTGATTCTAAATTATCTGAATATAAAATTTTAAATACTAAAATTAATAATGGGTTTTTAAATTACATAAATACTCAAGATCTAAATTTATATTAAAATTTATGTGCAACTTATATTATATTTATTAATAGAACTGAAAATTTAAGCTTGGTTATCCTTAGATTTCTTATTTATTTAATTTTAACAATCTTTTTTTATAAAAAAAAAAGGTTAACTAATTTTTAATTAATTTTAAAAATTTAATTAATTATTTGAAAATTTATATTTGCTGTTTAAAGATTTGCATGAGCAAATAACTTTGTTATTAAATTAACTTAATATATGAACTACGCACTAAACTTAGGAAGGGATTTTAAATAATTATAATTTAATTTAATTAAATAATTAAACAATTATCTTCTTTTACAACTATTAATTAATAAATAATAATTCAAATAGGTTAGAGAAAGTATACCTTAGAATCCTAATCAAATATGAATTAGAAATCCTAAACTAAATTGGAAATTAGTCAATAAGTAAAATCAAAATTCACCATGTGTGGCCTTTAATAAGCTATATATACACATAAAGTTTAAGATAAAAAAATTATAAATTCCTACTAATTCTTTATTTGAATTCCCTTTTCACCTACTTTTCTCTTTTTCAAGGAACACCGTAAGGTCCATATTTTTTTACTGTTTATATTTTATTTTTAATCTCTTTATTTATATTTTCTTACCTATTTTAATTATCAATTATAGTCTTATATTCAGATTTTGAAGAAATCGTTAAAAGTAACGCTGAAATCAAGGAATTAAAATTGTCCCAACAGCTTCAAAAGGAGGTCAACAAATTAAGAGGTAATTTATCTTTCTATTCTCGTGTAATTTTTTAATCATAGTCTAAAATTTAATTTTAAATTTTTATTTTATTTTAAGTTTAATTAATATAATATAGTTTGATTTTAATCAAGATAATTGTTCTCTGTGATTCATAGATTGAGTTGCTATCATATTTATAATAATTTTTGTTAAATTAATATAATTTTTGAATTTTTGTCATTAATTAATATTTTAGTGTCTCTTTTCTTTGTCTACATGTTTGTGAGTTAATGAGTTTATTTATCAAATTGGCTAGAAAGTTAATTTTAGGGTGAAATAAACGTTTTTAATAAATTTAAGGGATAAATTAAATTTTAATTCAAATCTTAAACTATTAGTCCCAACCTTTCATCACCCATGCCTTGAAACTTAGAGTTAACTACTCAATAAAACTTAGATTCCATAAAATTTAATTTGAGGACTGAAATTATTAATTTTATTTTTCTTAATCTATAAAAAAATCTGCAAAGAGAAACGAGTTTTCTAAAATTTAAGATCATTATAATTTTTAAGGAACTTAATTGACGCTAGCAAGTGGGACTAACAAAACAAGTAATTGTGGGTTTAGGCTTAATTACAATGATTAGAGACAACAATTAGAGATATTTAGGCTCGTGTATTAGATAGGATTAAAATATTTATAAATGGCTTTAGATAGATAGTACTCAAATTATTAAATAGGTTAAAATTTATTTAATACTAAAGTTTAAATATTTAATAATCTTATCTTGAATCATTATTCTCTAATTACTTAAAAAATAAAATAAAATTATAATCCTTTTAAGATTTGAACTCCAATAAATCATGGATATTGAAATTCTTTTTCTTTAAGGATTAAGATTTATTAAATGCCTATAAATAAACTCATATCTGTATATTTTTTATGCCAAATTCTCTACGTTATTTTTTGGACAAAGGTAAGGATCTTAACCTCTCCAATTTTTTTTTTTAATACAATATTTTTTTTTCTTTAAAATTTGAATGTAATGCTCTCATGTATACTATGCTCTTATTTACATGACAAACAATCAGAAGACTTCAGGTTTTTTTTTTTTTTCTTAATCAATGATTTTTCTTCGAAATTACGAAAATTTACTGCATAAATTGATTTTTGACAATAAATTTTTCAGTTAATAACTCAATGATTTTTTATCTCTCATTTTATATATAAATAAAAACTATGAAATTTCTTACAATAATTACCAAAATTCATAAATAACTAGACTTTTCTCTTCTGCAATTATTATTGATTCATAATGTTTTATTGTCAAAAATCTTAAGATTCATAATGTTTAATATACTACATAAATTGATTTATGTACACTATGCTCTTATTTACAGTATGAAATTATAGAAATTAATGGTAAATACTGTTCGATAAAAATTAAACATTTAATTTAATATGCCTTTTTTAAAGTTTTTTTATTGCTTTTTTTATTATTATTTTTAATTACATGCATCACTTCTTTTAATCTAACATGTAGGTGTTTTTTGGTTAAGTCAAATGACTTTTTTTATTTTCTAATATATTAAACAGAAAAAAAATTTGTCAATCATAGACATGGACAAACGCATAGAAGCGATTGATTATATATCGATTGCGAACATATATTGCATCATATCTTGTCCTTTCTCCTATCAAACAAATCACTCGAACGATTGCATTATCAAAGACATGGTTTCAAGTATGGAAGACCTCTCGATTTTAGAATTCAATTTTTACGCACTATTTAACGGAAATCAAGATCGTTACTATTGTCAAGACTTTGAGATCGGAAAGGAACATACAACGATTATATAACTTTGTTGAGCAGATTTTGTTAAGCCGATGCAAGCGGATGGATAATTTGATAAAGTTTACACTTGTTGTGACTTTTATTTATGAGAGACCGAAATGGTTTCCACTATGGACAGATGGATTGGCTACGCTCTGAAGAGTAATGTTAAACACACGAAGATTCAAGTTGGTCCAAGTAACGATGATGAAAACTATAAATCTGCGTGCCTCAAAGCAGTTCTCAATGCAATGTCAATACAGTTTTAGATTTGAGCCATTGCAAGTTGCATCTGCCATCTATCGGTAACATAAAATTACCTTTCTTGAAAAAGTTGTCTCTTAGAGTTGTTTTGCGGATGATGATGTAATTAGCAAACTCATTCTTTGGGTCTCCTCTAATTGAAGATATGAGTTTCATTACCGCTATGGTATCAAGTCTTTCTGAGATATTTGATCTAGTTAATCTCATCCAATTACGTGCAAAAGATATTGTTCATTTTGAGCGACTTAAGATGGAAACACCAAATCTTCACTCATTCACTCTGCAAGGTCCCACTTGGCCTACGTATTAAAGGTGGCTTCCTTGAAAAATTTGAAGAGCCTACATATATTTAGTGCTCCCATAAGCGATAAATGGTTGTATGAGCAATGAATAAATTTCCTCACTTGGAATGCTTGAGCTTGGCCGATTGCCCTATGTTGGAGAGTATCAAGATTTCTAGTTCTAGTCTTCACAAATTGCGCATAGATTCTTGTGGAAATGTGGCTAAACTTCATATTGATATACGTAATCTATATGTCTTCTCATATTATGGTGATATAATTTCATTTTCTTCAAACAATTTGACCTTACCCAATGTTAATTTGTATATCAAATCCAATAATATGGACAATTCCTGGTACACTAGATTGATTAAATTACTTGACGAGTTCAATCAATGTTTCAAGATGGTGACTTTGGAAAGTGATACGGGTGAGGTATGTATATTAAATCATTTCTATTATTTGAATCTTTTTTTACGTATACTTTGAGTTAGTTCACAATTAATACTTTGAATTAGTTCACAATTAATACACTCATGGAATTAGTATGTAAATTCTAGCTGATATTTATGTGATGAATTATTCATCTTTTCAGAATTATATTATTCCTTGCGAAGTGAGAAAACTCACACCACCCCATTGCATACCGTGAAAGAATTGAAACTTTCAATGACTACTAATCGCCATCGTCCAATTGCGGAACTTGTGGATGCTATGCTTTGGATTTCTCCACATCTAGAAAGTCTAGACATAATTAATTTCAACGTACAATCTTCTTTTAAGGTATGATATTATTTAATTTTATATATAGTAATTCCATTTAAGAATGCTGAATTGTAACAACTAAATTGTAGCTTTTCAGTTAAGATAGTTATCACCATTACAAATTATTTAATTTTCTTTTTTGTTAAAATAAATGCATATGAAGTTTAAATCAAGAAAACAAAATGGGAAAATGAAGTTCTAGAATTTTGTAGCTTAGTTTAACGATATTATTTTTCTTACAGTTCTCATATCAGAAGCAAATTTATGAAGAAGAGTGTATTTGTTACAAGTCTACTCCTATATCCTGCTGGAAAAATTGCATAAAGCAAGTAAAAATAAAACAAAATTTTCCTGCTGTCACAAGGCGTGAAGATGAATGCTTCATGCAAGTTCGTGAACGTGAAGAAAGGAATTTTGCTTTTAGCCAAGACATCTGGGAAAATATTAGTGATTCCTGTTAATTATGTAACTACCTGATAATCCGCAAGACGCAACGGAATTTTTTTTTTTTTTCTTATTTGAGTAATAAGTTTATTATAATTTTTTTTAATAAAGTCTGTTACAATTAGAATTGTGCAATTTTCGGTTTAAATTGAAAAATCGAACCTAACCAAACCAATTCAGTTTGAAGCTAAATTGCCTATCTTCTAAGTTTTTTTTTTTTGAAGCTCAATATAATCTACTTCTGCATGCATTGCAATTTAAATTAACAGGACTAAGAATTTACAGTGGATTTACAATTCATATTCTTGGTATAAGAACTCCAATTTTATCAAGACATCTCCATGCAGTATTTTTAACTATCTGGAAACCTAAAACAAGAGAACAATGCAACTAACATATTACGAATAGAGTAAAAAAGTTTTTACTAAAAACAACTGCACTCCTTAAGGTTTAGAAAAACTCAAATCAATTCATATCACAAATAACCTTCATGAAATTAGTATTCAACATTGAAGAATTAATAAAAACAAGCCAGATTAAAGCCAAAAGACAAGCAAAACTTCAAATTCAAACCAACAAAATTCTCACAAATCAATATCAGTTACCCCAATAGCTATGGATTCAATAACAGGAAATAATATCACATATGGAAATCAAGAATAACCCATAAGCACCCAATTCTTACTTAAGCTGTGAGAATTGCAGCTCAAATTTCTATATCTCCACTCATGCAATCGGCTTCCACCTTCATATCCGGCCTCACTAGAGATAATTTGTAATTTGATGCAACAACGATGGAACTCGAAAAAATTTACCTACTTTTGGACCGCACTTAAAGACTACCGACATACCTCCATTACTAAATGAAAGATAAGGCCCAGGTAGCTCTCAACATTCATTACTTGGTGATATCGCAAGATTTGTTAGCTAAAATCTCTGGTATCTTGGTGCCAGAATTTTTACTCCAGTATCACCAAGACTTGGATTTCAGTCTGCTCTTCTTCTATTTTCTAACCATAAGGTCAGTATTCTCGAGAATACTGACCTTATGGTTCATTAGAGTGACCCCAGAAGGGGAACCTATTAAGGATATTTACATTCATTTCATGGTTGTAGTTGTTTTAGATTTGGCATCATTGGGTGAGAATATGGATTGGAATATCTTTGGGGTCCTTTTCTTTTTGGCTTGTTAATCCCAGCAAGGTCTCCATTAGCAACAACCTTAACATCTAAGCTTGATACTGTTGTCTATGGCTTGCTCATTCCCCTGCTGTCTAGTTTCTGTGCCTCCAAATTTAATCTATGGGTATTAGTAGACCATTTTGAAGATGCTCTCAATTTTCAAATGGCCTTAATAGGGTACATAATAAAGTTGGCAGCAACTTATCTCATGGTACTCTCTATCAACATGCCTTTCAGAGAAGCTGCTGCTCTTACTCTAAAATTTTGAATGTTAAAGGCACAAAGGAGATGGGAACATTTTTGAGCTACACTATTCTTGAGGTACTTATATGCATCAAACTAATCAATCTCACCATTCTATTTTATGCTGAGAAATAACAAGTAGTAATGTGTTACGTATCAGAGGAGGAAGTACAGAAAGAAATAGTGAGTAGTTAGAAACGTTGGGAGTTCGTTTAAAGAGTTAGCTTGGAAGTATGTTTGGCGGGAATTAAGAGAGAGGTAGTTACTAAAGTTGCTGAGCAGTAAAGTTGTTGAGCTGTTTAACTACTCTTAGCAATAGGTTGTTACTGAGCTGCTATATAAAGCTCAATAGCTATTCTTGTATTTCATTCTGGAACAATAATCAAGAAATACAACTCTTTATTCTTCTCTTCTTTCTATCTCTCCTTCTAATCTTCTTCTCTTTCTTTCTAAATCTTCTATAATTCTTTGTTAGAGACTCTTACCCTAACATAATGTTAGTCGCGGGCAATGCAATTTCTGCTAGAACTTCTCATTGCAAAATTATTGAATGCCTCTGGTTCATTGCCTGTACCTATACTGATATTCATGTTGGACTCAAAGATTAATTCCTAGTGTACTTAGTGTTATGTGTATGTATATAAACAAGTGAACTCACTCTTTCTTATTTGTCTCCTTTTCTCCTTGCAGTTAAAGGATCTGGACAGTACTAGTGGGATTTTTTTTTTGATATTTCTATTGACAACATATGCACCACCCCTAATCAAGTTGCTCTATGATCCTAATAAGCATTACATAGGCTATAAGAAAAAATGCATACAGTATGCTCAATGTAATGAGAGGCTCGAGATCCTAGTCTGTGCACATAAACAAGAGGATGCCATGGCAGCAATCAAGTTGCTTGAACTTTCGAATCCTACAAAGCACAGTCCCCATTTCATTTTTGTACTTTGCTTGCAAGAACTTGTTGGCAGTTACACTCCTTTAATCAACCACTAACTTGGCCAAAAAAGCAGTGATTCTGAAGCATCCTGATCACAACCAATCATTGATGTTTTCAAGTATTTGTAAGTTCTCCCTAAATTCTACTAAAAATTTGACAACTTGTCCCATCTTAAAATAAATAAATAAATAAATAAAGCAATTTATATACATAGCACATGGTAAATTAAGAGATTGCATGTATTGTGTCTCCTTGTTGTTTTTCTCAATCAGGTATGTCTAAAATCATCTTCCAATTGAAGGGAATATCATACCCTCTGAGAGCAAGCAATAAACTCAAACAGTTTACCAGCTAAAATAGCTTCCAAATTGACTAAAATCATAACAATAGATGACAAACTTTTCGCAGAGCCAGAGCTATGATTGTAACCTCATATCTATAATAAAATTAGGATTGTTTAAACTGTCTATCCACCAAAATCGCATGAAATTCTTCTTTGACAATTCCAATTCCATGAGTATCACTTGAATCAACAACATAAATTACAGCTTGAGTATTTGGAAAACAATATGGTCATAAATAAACAAGCAAATACAGAGCAAGCAATTAAGGGGGATGACCACACAATAAAAGCAGCCAACATGAGAACCCCTAGAAGAAATAGAGTTTGTGGAGCAGAAGCACTTTGTGGAATTAGACAGTCTGGAAGATTCACAAATATGGTTTTAGAAGCAGATTTGACAAGAAAATGGAGTTTTACAAATAGGTTGTCCAAATTTCACTAAAATTTAAAGAATTACCATTTGCACCACAAAAGCAAAAACACCCACCAAACCATTAATTCCGACAAAAGGCAACTAAAATACTTAATTCTTTGATATTTTAAAGCATTAGTAAAAGTCAAAACTTGAAAATTGTCCGTTCAGAGTCCAAATTCCCCGTTCAGCATGTGTATATTCATTTTTAAGACCAAATTTTGCATCAAAAATTATTAAAACAATAATACATTTACCGTCCTAACTATCGAAATTGAGGAATTGAGAATGTGTGGTATGGCTCACCACTGTTCACGCGCATACCAGATTATTCTTTTCAGATCTCCTTCCCTATCGACTTCTGGCGGAAATATATGCTGACGAAGAAGGGCGGTGTGACAAGGTGTTGCCGGTTTCGGAGATCCCGTGGTTAGAGGAGACAGCACTGGCATCTCTCAATTCCTCACTCAAATCGCGATTATAGGGTGGGGAAATCAACAATCCATTAGGATTTTGAGAAAAGAAGAATATGGCAAGTGGCGACGACTTCACGACGGCCGGACAGAGTGAGAAGTTTCAGTCCAGAAAGGCACTCTGTCACAGGGAGAGCATGGAATTTTAGTTATTTTGGTTCCGTTTTCTTACGGAGAAAAAAAAAATCAATTTAACCGAATCAAACACAATTATTTTAGTAATTTTTAAATTAATTTATTTTTATAAAAAATTTATAAATTATATTTATATATAAATTATTTAATTTTATTGATTAATAATTATTAAATTTAAATTAAGATTAAAATTAAATCAAATAATTTAAAAATTAAATTTAAATTAAAAAATTTTGTTAAAATTTAAAATTGATAAGTTTAAATCAAACTAAAATAGAGTGATTTAATTCAGTTTATTTTTTATTCAATTTAATTCGATTCGATTTTTAAAATATCATAATTTTTAATAATTCAGTTTTGATAATTTAATTATATTTGATTTAGGTAAACCAATACTCAGACCTACTTTATTTTTTTGTTTTTATAGTTCTAATTATTTATTTATTTATATATTTTATTATTTTGTGGAATGCTCTGTACTGATTTTCTTTTATAACTTCACTGAATTTATATAAATTGAATACTAATGTTGCAATGCTTAAGAATAATTTTAAATTTAATAAGTTAAAAATAAAAGATTCAAATCATTTGTGATATATATTAAATACTAAATAAAATTAATATTATAGAGAATCATGTGAAAAGGAAAAACCAGCAATACATACTTAAATCCATAGTAAATAATTCATCATATTCCTACCAGCTAATACATATATCTCATTACATATTATTTATCTTGTATGGTGATGCAGCTCCTAATTACGAACCACTTCAAATTTGGATTCCAAGTTGGAAATTTTCATGTTACTCCCTATCTGGAAAACTCTACGACGAAAGTTAAATTCGTAATCTTTGCCATCAACCAACTTTCAGAAAAACACATACAAAAAAAATAAGTTAATATTATAAAAATAAAAATATAAAAATATAAACTATTTTTTTATTCAATAAATAACATAAATACTTACGGATGTTGCTCTCCAGATTCCACTAAAAGTGAAATCTTGGGGTTCAAATCCTTTGCAATTAAAATGTATAAGCGTAGTATAATTTTCATTATTATTTTCAATCGGCTGACCATGTCCAGTAATAACATATACTGATCCTTGATTTCTACAATCTTTGCACTAAATAATATATTCTAATCAGTTAAAATAACATATCAATTAAAACTTAGTGATGTATTTTAAACGTTCTACACTACACTCAAATTTAAAAGATATTGCTATAATTTCAATGAATTTATTTTAATAATTTTATATCAACTTAAACATATTTAACAATTTAGAAAAAAATATATATATATATATTACCTTGTACTTCATTGTTTGATGGGTGGAATACATACAAACTTCTTTTTGACTCATTGCCTGACAGTGAGTACATTTTAACTGTAATACAAAATATATTAAAAATATTATTAATGAAATTAAATAAAAATAAATAAAATATTTACATAAATAAAATTCGTTTCTTGACCTTGAAAAAATATGGTAAACCATTATTAGGACCTCCAGCAGGTTGTAAATTCTTAAGATTATCGAGTTTAGCTTTAATTTTAAGAGCAAATATTACCATGATTAATGATTAATAGTATTATTGAAAAGTGGTTAACGATTTTGTATATTCAAATAAACAAATCTCTTGTTTTTATAAGCAATTAACATAAAAAATGAAAATTTCATTCAAGCTTAAAAAGCATGAAGCTATTGGTAAAAGTATGACTAAATTCACCTAAAATGCATTATTATGCATTAAGTTAATATGCTTTAGGAGTACACAAGTAAATTTCTGTCAGAGCATTGATATATATTTGAAAGCAATGTAGAATTCATTTTAAAAGGAGGTGGACCCAAAAAAAAGAATCAAGAAGTGACTGGTTAACAGAGTTCTTGAGTCTTTTACCATATCCCTTGAAATTTAGAGTTGACTAATAAATAAATAAAGCATAGATTTTATAAAATTTAATTTGATGACCGAAATTATTAATTTTAATTTTCTTTTATTTCATAAAAATCTTTATTAAAAGGATATTACATAATTATTTTAAATAAAAAATATTTTTTAAATTTTAACAAATATTAAAATAAAGTAACAAGTAAAAAAATATGTATGTTTATAAATACAATTATTGGATTATGCAGTATTATATAAATACAATATAAAAAATAAAAGAAATATATTTGAAAATTATACATAATGGTTTCTCATACATAGAAGTTAGAGACTATAAAATTCAAGATGTTAGAATTTATATAATACGATTTTCGTGAGTGTCAGAATTTAATAATATTTTCTTGAATCACTCATTAAAAACAATAAATTTATATCTCTCTCTGTATATATACTTCTTTTGAATTTTATAGAAATTAAGTTTGTATGTATATGCTATAGAATTTTTTTTTAAATCTATAAAATTATAATTTTTAAATTAATTTTTAGTGGATAACATAAATTAATCTTTCTTCTATATTATAAAATTAATTGATAAAGTAATCGCTATTCTTAAATAAAAGAATTTTACTAAATATTAAATTTGCGATTAATTCTAAATTATTATAAATAGAAAAAATTACGTACTAAAACTAATAATGAGTTTTTTAAATTACATAAATATTTATATTAAAATTTATATTCAATTGAAATTATATTTGTTAATAGGATTGAAATTTTAATTAAGCTTGCTTGTACTAGATTTTTTATTTATTTATTTTTAACTTTTATTTTTGATAAAAAAAATTGATTTTTAATTTATAAGAAGCTATAACATAAACTTATTTATAAGATGTACTTGTATATTTTTAAATTATGATTTAATTAGTCATTAATAAGTGAGTGATTGAATCATAACACAAATAAGAAAGGCATTAATTATTCGGCTATAAAAGAAATGGAGAAATTAATAGAGGCTTAAGGAAAGCACAACTCCATATTAAAAAGAAATAAATAATATTATTATATTTATTTGATTTGTTTTAATTTGGTTTATTTTTTGTGTCATTTAACCTTTTGTTTTAATATATATATATACTTCTTTTGAATTTTATAAAAACTACGTTTGCATGTATATGCCATAGAATTTTTTTTTAAATCTTTAAAATTATATTTTTTTAAATTAATTTTTAGTGGATAACATAAATTAATCTTTTTTCTATATTATAAAATTAATTGATAAAGTAATTGTTATTCTTCAATGCCATTTACATAAAACAATTTTACTAAATATATGCCTGATTGTTTTCATACTTCTTTTTTGTTTTCATACTTCTTTTTTTGGTAACAGATTGTTTTCTTACTATTTAGTTCTTTTATTTATTTGTTTTTTAAATTATTTTTTAATTCATGAATTGTTTAGTCCGTGCCTTTATTTTTAAACTAAATTCTTTCTAACTCAACTATTCAATTTTTATAATTTGGATAATACAACTATTTAATCCTCATAATTTTGAATCTATCAATTATTTAATCTTTATAATTTCATAATACAACTATAAATAATTCTGGACATATGAAGGGATCTCCATGAAGTTTGTCTCTGGATGAACTATGAAGGATGGAAGAAGCCAACATAGACTACATTATAGAGGAACTACAGTGGCAGCAAGCATATCTTCTGGTCTATGCCCATGCCTTAAGAGGGTTTTCTTTGATAATTTTTCGTTCTCAGCCATCCAGCTGAGTTCCTAAGAGCAGAAGAGTCACCAAGTGCAAAAATCCAATAAAAGATGCATACACAAGATCTAATTGTTATTCAACCTAACCCAAGTATCAATCATAACCATCAACCAATTCAACTAGATCCGCTTACAATCATAAAACGAACCATATGAGACCGCCCAATTCCTAATTAGCCCACATGGGTATGATAATCATTCAATAATCCTCAAAAAAAAGTAAATCAAGTTACCACAAAATCATCAAATCAGATCATAGAGGCACCAACTTCAAGCCCCCAAAAAAATTAAAGAAAGAAACCAATTCAATTGGGAAAACAGATAAGAATGACCAATTTCCTTCCAGTATATCCCATCAGATAATTAATAAAGACGGAGAAGAAGAATAATCAGACGAAAAACTAATAAATTTTTTTTAAAGGAAAGAAAAAAAGGAAACCAAGAAAAAAGTAGGTCAGATCACATCTAAGCACCAAATCTAACCCAAGAATCAATTTCCATGGATCCAAAGTAACACATGGGTTATTTTTAGACAAGAACGAAGAACGATTGAGGTATAGACTTACCTGAGTAAAGTTGGTGCTCTGGGCCCAAACGCTGCTGTCTTGGCCGATGATGGCGGCAGCAGAGAGATGATTGCCTTCGATTTCGCACATAAGATGCTCATCCACAAATGTTTGGCACGACATCTTCTTCTGCTTCTTCTTCAAATTCAGAGATTTGATGAAGCTTTTTTAGTTTCTGCGCTGTGCAATGTGAGTATGGATTGTGCTCAGCTGAGAGAACGAGAGGTGCGTTCTTACCTGCGAAGCCAGCAGGCTGATATTGCGTGAAAACGACGAGACGTGGTCGACAGACGGTGTTCTCTTTAGGGTGCGTTTTGTATGGACGTAACGGAATGGGCGTGAAATTTTATAGTATTAATATTAAAGTAATATTTAAGCAATAATGAAGTTTAACCCACTGATATTAAAATTATTTTCGATAATTTAAAATTTAAAACTTTAGTTTTAATTAAAATTAATTATATAAAAAAAAAAATTTAATTGATAAAATAATAATTATTTAAATTTAAAAAATAATAATTTTAATATATTTAGTATAAAATTAAAGTAATAGAGTTACAATTATATAATAATTAAATTAAATTATATAAAATAAATACTCTATTAAAATTATTATTATTTTAATAGTAATTTTTTATCACTAATTTTTGTATGTGTATATAAATAAAAATTAAAAATAAAAAATTAATAAATAATTTTTTTATCGAGAGATAGACACACACTTAAAATCGTTATAATTTTAATAAATTCATTATTTTTATATAAACGACACACGCATCGTTATTCATAATCAATGTTAACTTTTGAAAGATCAATTTCTAGACATGTGAGACTCATTTACGTATCTTAATTAATGTCATATCATAACACTCAATTTAATCAATGATTTAAAATCATCTCCAAGCCTATTTTATTTATAATATTAAGAGTTTGAATTATAGAGTCGTTATTATTAAAAAAATTTATTTAATATAAATACTCCTCCCAATTTTAATTTGAAAAAATTATATAGTTAAATAAAAATAAATAAATAAATAAAAATAATTTCAGCCTTTCATGGAGAATATTATTAGGCTAGAGATTTGATGGGCTTGTGGCCTCCAACCGAAAAGATTAATTAAGAGATCTGTCGGCCCCGGATGATTAAAGAAGATTTGGTTAGCGTGCACTAAAAAATTTAAATTAAATTTGATAAAGATTGTTGATTCTCTTCTTTTAAAATTATTAATTAATGAATAACAATTCAAATTAGTTTGAGAAAGTCATGACATCAACACTGTACTTATTTCTTAGAATGGGATAAACACAAATCCAAATCAAATAGAAATTTAAAATCCTAAACTAATTTGGAATGCAACTAGTAAAATCAAATTAAATTTAATATTATATACATATAGCTTAAGATCAAAAAGTGTAAATTTCTATTAATTCTTTACGTGAATTTCCTTTTCACCCTCTAGCTAAATTTCTATCGTATTTTTCTTCTTTCCAAGAAACATTATATTTATTTTGAATAACAAGTTTAGACTTTTTAAGTATTTTTATTTTATTTCTAATCTTTTTATTTATATTTTATTACCTATATTTGTTATCAATTACAGCGTTATATTCAGATTTTGAAGAAATCGTTAATATACAAGCTGATATCAAGGAATTAAAATCGTCCCAAAAGCTTCAAAAAGAGATGAAGAAAGGAGGTAATTTATCTTTTTGTTCTCATATATTTTTTTTAATCATGATGTACATATTAATTTTAAATTTTTTATTTTTTGTTTAATTAATATAATGTAATATAACTAGATTTTAATCAAGATATCTAATACCAATTTTCTTAATTATTCTCTGTGACTCGTAGGTTGAGTCAGCTATCATATTTATAATTATTCTTATTAAATTGATTTAATTTTTTGAATTCTTATGTGCCATTAATTATTGTTACATTATCTGTTCTCTCGGTCTACATGTTTATGATTTAGTAAGTCTATTTATTAATTTATCTCTTGGTTCCTCAGCAAGTAATTATTTAAAATATATATATAATTATTTTTTTAAATTAATAAATGTATTAAATTAATTATTAGTGGATAAAATAAATTAAAATTTACATTTTTTTCTGTATTATAAAATCTATAAATGATAAAGTCATTGTTATTTTTCAATGCCATTTATATAAAATAGTTTTATTAAATATTAATTTTGTGATTGATTCTAAATTATCTGAATATAAAATTTTAAATACTAAAATTAATAATGGGTTTTTAAATTACATAAATACTCAAGATCTAAATTTATATTAAAATTTATGTGCAACTTATATTATATTTATTAATAGAACTGAAAATTTAAGCTTGGTTATCCTTAGATTTCTTATTTATTTAATTTTAACAATCTTTTTTATAAAAAAAGGTTAACTAATTTTTAATTAATTTTAAAAATTTAATTAATTATTTGAAAATTTATATTTGTTGTTTAAAGATTTGCATGAGCAAATAACGTTGGTATTAAATTAACTTAATCTATGAAAGACGCACTAAACTTAGGGAAGGGATTTTAAATAATTATAATTTAATTTAATTAAATAATTAAACAATTATCTTCTTTACAACTATTAATTAATAAATAATAATTCAAATAGGTTAGAGAAAGTATACCTTAGAATCCTAATCAAATATGAATTAGAAATCCTAAACTAAATTGGAAATTAGTCAATAAGTAAAATCAAAATTCACCATGTGTGGCCTTTAATAAGCTATATATACACATAAAGTTTAAGATAAAAAAATTATAAATTCCTACTAATTCTTTATTTGAATTCCTTTTCACCTACTTTTCTCTTTTTCAAGGAACACCATAAGGTCCATATTTTTTTACTGTTTATATTTTATTTTTAATCTCTTTATTTATATTTTCTTACCTATTTTAATTATCAATTATAGTCTTATATTCAGATTTTGAAGAAATCGTTAAAAGTAACGCTGAAATCAAGGAATTAAAATTGTCCCAACAGCTTCAAAAGGAGGTCAACAAATTAATAGGAAATTAATCATTATCTTCTCGACTAATTTTTTTAATCATAGTCTAAAATTTAATTTTAAATTTTTTATTTTTATTTTAAGTTTAATTAATATAATATAGTTTGATTTTAATCAAGATAATTGTTCTCTGTGATTCATAGATTGAGTTGCTATCATATTTATAATAATTTTTGTTAAATTAATATAATTTTTTGAATTTTTTTTGTCATTAATTAATATTTTATTGTCTCTTTTCTTTGTCTACATGTTTGTGAGTTAATGAGTTTATTTATCAAATTGGCTAGAAAGTTAATTTTAGGGTGAAATAAACGTTTTTAATAAATTTAAGGGATAAATTAAATTTTAATTCAAATCTTAAACTATTAGTCCCAACCTTTCATCACCCATGCCTTGAAACTTAGAGTTAACTACTCAATAAAACTTAGATTCCATAAAATTTAATTTGAGGACTGAAATTATTAATTTTATTTTTCTTAATCTATAAAAAAATTTGCAAAGAGAAACGAGTTTTTCTAAAAAATTAAGATCATTATAATTTTTAAGGAACTTAATTGACGCTAGCAAGTGGGACTAACAAAACAAGTAATTGTGGGTTTAGGCTTAATTACAATGATTAGAGACAACAATTAGAGATATTTAGGCTCGTGTATTAGATAGGATTAAAATATTTATAAATGGCTTTAGATAGATAGTACTCAAATTATTAAATAGGTTAAAATTTATTTAATACTAAAGTTTAAAGATTTAATAATCTTATCTTGAATCATTATTCTCTAATTACTTAAAAAATAAAATAAAATTATAATCCTTTTAAGATTTGAACTCCAATAAATCATGGATATTGAAATTCTTTTTCTTTAAGGATTAAGATTTATTAAATGCCTATAAATAAACTCATATCTGTATATTTTTTATGCCAAATTCTCTACGTTATTTTTTGGACAAAGGTAAGGATCTTAACCTCTCCAATTTTTTTTTTTTAATACAATATTTTTTTTTCTTTAAAATTTGAATGTAATGCTCTCATGTATACTATGCTCTTATTTACATGACAAACAATCAGAAGACTTCAGGTTTTTTTTTTTTTCTTAATCAATGATTTTTCTTCGAAATTACGAAAATTTACTGCATAAATTGATTTTTGACAATAAATTTTTCAGTTAATAACTCAATGATTTTTTATCTCTCATTTTATATATAAATAAAAACTATGAAATTTCTTACAATAATTACCAAAATTCATAAATAACTAGACTTTTCTCTTCTGCAATTATTATTGATTCATAATGTTTTATTGTCAAAAATCTTAAGATTCATAATGTTTAATATACTACATAAATTGATTTATGTACACTATGCTCTTATTTACAGTATGAAATTATAGAAATTAATGGTAAATACTGTTCGATAAAAATTAAACATTTAATTTAATATGCCTTTTTTAAAGTTTTTTTATTGCTTTTTTTATTATTATTTTTAATTACATGCATCACTTCTTTTAATCTAACATGTAGGTGTTTTTTGGTTAAGTCAAATGACTTTTTTTATTTTCTAATATATTAAAGAAAAAAATTTGTCAATCATAGACATGGACAAACGATAGAAGCAGCTTGATTATATATCGTAATTGCGTAACATATATTGCATCATATCTTGTCCTTTCTCCCTATCAAACAAATCACTCAACCAAAGGCATTATCAAAGACATGGTTTCAAGTATGGAAGACCTCTCCGATTTTAGAATTCAATTTTTACGCACTATTTAACTAAATCAAGATCGCATTATTGTCAAGACTTTGAGATCGTGGAAAGGAACATACAACAGCTTATATAACTTTGTTGAGCGATTTTGTTGCCGATGCAAGCAGATGGATAATTTGATAAAGTTTACACTTGTTGTGACTTTTATTTATGAGAGACCGTAAATGGTTTCACTATGGATGATGGATTGGCTACGCTCAAGAGTAATGTTAAACACCAAGATTCAAGTTGGTCCAAGTAACGATGATGAAAACTATAAGTATCGCGGCCTCAAACAGCTTCTCAATGCAATGTCAATACAGTTTTAGATTTGAGCCATCGCAAGTTGCATTCGCCATCTATCGGTAATATAAAATTACCTTTCTTGAAAAAGTTGTCTCTTAGAGTTGTTTTTGCAGATGATGATGTAATTAGCAAACTCATTGTCGGGTCTCCTCTAATTGAAGATATGAGTTTCATTACCGCTATGGTATCAAGTCTTTACAGATATTTGATCTAGTTAATCTCATCCAATTCCTGCAAAAGATATTGTTCATTTTGAGCGACTTAAGATGGAAACACCAAATCTTCACTCATTCACTCGCAAGGTCCCACTTGGCCTTCTCAGATAAAGGTGGCTTCCTTGAAAATTTGAAGAGCCTACATATATTTAGTGCTCCCATAATCGATAAATGGTTGTATGAGCAATCAATAAATTTCTCACTTGAATGCTTGAGCTTGGCCGATCGCCTCTATGTTGAGAGTATCAAGATTTCTAGTTCTAGTCTTCACAAATTGCGCATAGATTCTTGTGGAAATGTGGCTAAACTTCATATTGATATACGTAATCTATATGTCTTCTCATATTATGGTGATATAATTTCATTTTCTTCAAACAATTTGACCTTACCCAATGTTAATTTGTATATCAAATCCAATAATATGGACAATTCTCGTACACTAGATTGATTAAATTACTTGACGAGTTCAATCAATGTTTCAAGATGGTGACTTTGGAAAGTGATACGGGTGAGGTATGTATATTAAATCATTTCTATTATTTGAATCTTTTTACGATACTTTGAGTTGGTTCACAATTAATACTTTGAATTAGTTCACAATTAATACACTCATGGAATTAGTATGTAAATTCTAGCTGATATTTATGTGATGAATTATTCATCTTTTCAGAATTATATTATTCCTTGCGAAGTGAGAAAACTCACACCACCCCCATTGCATAACGTGAAAGAATTGAAACTTTCAATGACTACTAATCGCCATCGTCCAATTGCGGAACTTGTGGATGCTATGCTTTGGATTTCTCCACATCTAGAAAGTCTAGACATAATTAATTTCAACGTACAATCTTCTTTTAAGGTATGATATTATTTAATTTTATATATAGTAATTCCATTTAAGAATGCTGAATTGTAACAACTAAATTGTAGCTTTTCAGTTAAGATAGTTATCACCATTACAAATTATTTAATTTTCTTTTTTGTTAAAATAAATGCATATGAAGTTTAAATCAAGAAAACAAAATGGGAAAATGAAGTTCTAGAATTTTGTAGCTTAGTTTAACGATATTATTTTTCTTACAGTTCTCATATCAGAAGCAAATTTATGAAGAAGAGTGTATTTGTTACAAGTCTACTCCTATATCCTGCTGGAAAAATTGCATAAAGCAAGTAAAAATAAAACAAAATTTTCCTGCTGTCACAAGGCGTGAAGATGAATGCTTCATGCAAGTTCGTGAACGTGAAGAAAGGAATTTTGCTTTTAGCCAAGACATCTGGGAAAATATTAGTGATTCCTGTTAATTATGTAACTACCTGATAATCCGCAAGACGCAACGGAATTTTTTTTTTTTTTCTTATTTGAGTAATAAGTTTATTATAATTTTTTTTAATAAAGTCTGTTACAATTAGAATTGTGCAATTTTCGGTTTAAATTGAAAAATCGAACTGAACCAAATCAATTCGGTTTGAAGCTAAATTGCCTATCTTCGTAAGCTTTTTTTTTTTTCCAACTTTTTGAAGCTCAATATAATCTGCTTCTGCATGCATTGCAATTTAAATTAACTGTACTGAGAATTCACAGTAGATTTACAATTTCTAGTACTAAGAATTCTCTTGGTATTAAAACTCCAATTTTATCAAGACATCTCCATGCAGTATTTTTAACCATCTTGAAACCTAAAACAAGAGAACAATGCAACTAACATATTACGAATAGAGTAAAAAAGTTTTTACTAAAAACAACTGCACTCCTTAAGGTTTAGAAAACTCAAATCAATTCATATCACAAATAACCTTCATGAAATTAGTATTCAACATTGAAGAATTAATAAAACAAGCCAGATTAAAGCCAAAAGACAAGCAAAACTTCAAATTCAAACCAACAAAATTCTCACAAATCAATATCAGTTACCCCAATAGCTATGGATTCAATAACAGGAAATAATATCACATATGGAAATCAAGAATAACCCATAAGCACCCAATTCTTACTTAAGCTGTGAGAATTGCAGCTCAAATTTCTATATCTCCACTCATGCAATCGGCTTCCACCTTCATATCCGGCCTCACTAGAGATAATTTGTAATTTGATGCAACAACGATGGAACTCGAAAAAATTTACCTACTTTTGGACCGCACTTAAAGACTACCGACATACCTCCATTACTAAATGAAAGATAAGGCCCAGGTAGCTCTCAACATTCATTACTTGGTGATATCGCAAGATTTGTTAGCTAAAATCTCTGGTATCTTGGTGCCAGAATTTTTACTCCAGTATCACCAAGACTTGGATTTCAGTCTGCTCTTCTTCTATTTTCTATTCATAAGGTCAGTATTCTCGAGAATACTGACCTTATGGTTCATTAGAGTGACCCCAGAAGGGGAACCTATTAAGGATATTTACATTCATTTCATGGTTGTAGTTGTTTTAGATTTGGCATCATTGGGTGAGAATATGGATTGGAATATCTTTGGGGTCCTTTTCTTTTTGGCTTGTTAATCCCAGCAAGGTCTCCATTAGCAACAACCTTAACATCTAAGCTTGATACTGTTGTCTATGGCTTGCCCATTCCCCTGCTGTCTAGTTTCTGTGCCTCCAAATTTAATCTATGGGTATTAGTAGACCATTTTGAAGATGCTCTCAATTTTCAAATGGCCTTAATAGGGTACATAATAAAGTTGGCAGCAACTTATCTCATGGTACTCTCTATCAACATGCCTTTCAGAGAAGCTGCTGCTCTTACTCTAAAATTTTGAATGTTAAAGGCACAAAGGAGATGGGAACATTTTTGAGCTACACTATTCTTGAGGTACTTATATGCATCAAACTAATCAATCTCACCATTCTATTTTATGCTGAGAAATAACAAGTAGTAATGTGTTACGATCAGAGGAGGAAGTACAGAAAGAAATAGTGAGTAGTTAGAAACGTTGGGAGTCTGCTTAAAGAGTTAGCTTGAAGTATGTTTCATGGAATTAAGAGAGAGGTAGTTACTAAAGTTGCTGAGCAGTAAAGTTGTTGAGCTGTTTAACTACTCTTAGCAATAGGTTGTTACTGAGCTGCTATATAAAGCTCAATAGCTATTCTTGTATTTCATTCTGGAACAATAATCAAGAAATACAACTCTTTATTCTTCTCTTCTTTCTATCTCTCCTTCTAATCTTCTTCTCTTTCTTTCTAAATCTTCCATAATTCTTTGTTAGAGACTCTTACCCTAACATAATGTTAGTCATGGCAATGCAATTTCTGCTAGAACTTCTCATTGCAAAATTATTGAATGCCTCTGGTTCATTGCCTGTACCTATACTGATATTCATGTTGGACTCAAAGATTAATTCCTAGTGTACTTAGTGTTATGTGTATGTATATAAACAAGTGAACTCACTCTTTCTTATTTGTCTCCTTTTCTCCTTGCAGTTAAAGGATCTGGACAGTACTAGTGGGATTTTTTTTTTGATATTTCTATTGACAACATATGCACCACCCCTAATCAAGTTGCTCTATGATCCTAATAAGCATTACATAGGCTATAAGAAAAAATGCATACAGTATGCTCAATGTAATGAGAGGCTCGAGATCCTAGTCTGTGCACATAAACAAGAGGATGCCATGGCAGCAATCAAGTTGCTTGAACTTTCGAATCCTACAAAGCACAGTCCCCATTTCATTTTTGTACTTTGCTTGCAAGAACTTGTTGGCAGTTACACTCCTTTAATCAACCACTAACTTGGCCAAAAAAGCAGTGATTCTGAAGCATCCTGATCACAACCAATCATTGATGTTTTCAAGTATTTGTAAGTTCTCCCTAAATTCTACTAAAAATTTGACAACTTGTCCCATCTTAAAATAAATAAATAAATAAATAAAGCAATTTATATACATAGCACATGGTAAATTAAGAGATTGCATGTATTGTGTCTCCTTGTTGTTTTTCTCAATCAGGTATGTCTAAAATCATCTTCCAATTGAAGGGAATATCATACCCTCTGAGAGCAAGCAATAAACTCAAACAGTTTACCAGCTAAAATAGCTTCCAAATTGACTAAAATCATAACAATAGATGACAAACTTTTCGCAGAGCCAGAGCTATGATTGTAACCTCATATCTATAATAAAATTAGGATTGTTTAAACTGTCTATCCACCAAAATCGCATGAAATTCTTCTTTGACAATTCCAATTCCATGAGTATCACTTGAATCAACAACATAAATTACAGCTTGAGTATTTGGAAAACAATATGGTCATAAATAAACAAGCAAATACAGAGCAAGCAATTAAGGGGGATGACCACACAATAAAAGCAGCCAACATGAGAACCCCTAGAAGAAATAGAGTTTGTGGAGCAGAAGCACTTTGTGGAATTAGACAGTCTGGAAGATTCACAAATATGGTTTTAGAAGCAGATTTGACAAGAAAATGGAGTTTTACAAATAGGTTGTCCAAATTTCACTAAAATTTAAAGAATTACCATTTGCACCACAAAAGCAAAAACACCCACCAAACCATTAATTCCGACAAAAGGCAACTAAAATACTTAATTCTTTGATATTTTAAAGCATTAGTAAAAGTCAAAACTTGAAAATTGTCCGTTCAGAGTCCAAATTCCCCGTTCAGCATGTGTATATTCATTTTTAAGACCAAATTTTGCATATATAATTATTTAAACAATATTTCATTTTACGTCCTAACTATAGAAATTGACGAATTGAGAATTTGTTGTATGGCTCACCACTGTTCACGCGCGTAACAGATTATTCTTTTCAGATCTCCTTCCTATCGACTTCTGGCGGAAATATATGCTGACGAAGAAGGGCGGTGTGACAAGGTGTTGCTGGTTTCGAGATCCCGTGGTTAGAGGAGACAGCACTGGCATCTCTCAATTCCTCACCAAATCGCGATTATAGGGTGGGGAAATCAACAATCCATTAGGATTTTGAGAAAAGAAGAATATGGCAAGTGGCGACGACTTCACGACGGCCGGACAGAGTGAGAAGTTTCAGTCCAGAAAGGCACTCTGTCACAGGGAGAGCATGGAATTTTAGTTATTTTGGTTCCGTTTTCTTACGGAGAAAAAAAAAATCAATTTAACCGAATCAAACACAATTATTTTAGTAATTTTTAAATTAATTTATTTTTATAAAAAATTTATAAATTATATTTATATATAAATTATTTAATTTTATTGATTAATAATTATTAAATTTAAATTAAGATTAAAATTAAATCAAATAATTTAAAAATTAAATTTAAATTAAAAAATTTTGTTAAAATTTAAAAATTGATAAGTTTAAATCAAACTAAAATAGAGTGATTTAATTCAGTTTATTTTTTATTCAATTTAATTCGATTCGATTTTTAAAATATCATAATTTTTAATAATTCAGTTTTGATAATTTAATTATATTTGATTTAGGTAAACTCAATGCTCGACCTACTCTATTTTTTTATTTTTATAGTTCTAATTATTTATTTATTTATATATTTTATTATTTCGTGAAATGCTCTGTACTGATTTTCTTTATAACTTCACTTAATTTATATAAATTGAGTATTAATGCTGCAATTCTTAAGAATAATTTTAAATTTAATAAGTTAAAAATAAAAGATTCAAATCATTTGTGATATATATTAAATACTAAATAAAATTAATATTATAAAGAATCATGTGAAAAGGAAAACCAGCAATACATACTTAAATCCATAGTAAATAATTTATTATATTCCTTCCAGCTAATACATATATCTCATTACATATTATTTATCTTGTATGGTGATGCAGCTCCTAATTACGAACCACTTCAAATTTGGATTCCAAGTTGGAAATTTTCATGTTGCTCCCTATTTGGAAAACCCTACGACGAAAGTTAAATTGTAATCTTTGCCACAACCAACTTTCAGAAAAACACACAAAAAGAAAATAAGTTAATATTATACAAATAAAAATATAAAAATATAAATTATTTTTTTATTCAATAAATAACATAAATACTTACAGATGTAGCTCTCCAGATTCCACTAAAAATGAAATCTTGGGGTTCAAATCCTTTGCAATTAAAATGCATAAGCGTAGTATAATTTTCATTATTATTTTCAATCGGCTGACCATGTCCAGTAATAACAGATACTGATCCTGATTTCTACAATCTTGCACTAAATAATATATTCTAATCAGTTAAAATAACATATCAATTAAAACTTAGTGATGTATTTTAAACGTTCTAAACTACACTAAAATTTAAAATATATTGCTATAATTTAAATTATTTTATTTTAATAATTTTATATAAAAAAAAAAATATTTAAAAAATTAGAAAAAAAAAAAAAATATATATATATATATATATATATATATATATATATATATATATATATATATTACCTTGTACTTCATTGTTTGATGGGTGGAAGACATACAAACTTCTTTTGACTCATTGCCCGACAAAGGAGTACATTTTAATCAGAATACAAAATATATTAAAAATATTATTAATGAAATTAAATAAAAATAAATAAAATATTTACATAAATAAAATTCATTTCTTGACCTTGAAAAAATATTGTAAACAATTATTAGGAACTCAAGCAGGTTGTAAATTATAAAGATTATCGAGTTTAGCTTTAATTTTAAGAGCAAATATTACCATGATTAATGATTAATAGTATTATTGAAAAAATGGTTAACGATTTTGTATATTCAAATAAACAAATCTCTTGTTTTTATAAGCAATTAACATAAAAAATGAAAATTTCATTCAAGCTTAAAAAGCATGAAGCTATTGGTAAAAGTATGACTAAATTCACCTAAAATGCATTATTATGCATTAAGTTAATATGCTTTAGGAGTACACATGTAAATTTCTGTTCGCAGGCATTGATATATATTTGAAAAGCAATGTAGAATTCATTTTAAAAGGAGGTGGACCCAAAAAAAGAATCAAGAAGTGACTGGTTAACAGAGTTCTTGAGTCTTTTACCATATCCCTTGAAATTTAGAGTTGGCTAATAAATAAATAAAGCATAGATTTTATAAAATTTAATTTGATGACTGAAATTATTAATTTTAATTTTCTTTTATTTCATAAAAATCTTTATTAAAAGGATATTACATAATTATTTTAAATAAAAAATAGTTTTTAAATTTTAACAAATATTAAAATAAAGTAACAAGTAAAAAAATATGTATGTTTATAAATACAATTATTGGATTATACAGTATTATATAAATTAAATATAAAAAATAAAAGAAATATATTTGAAAATTATACATAATGGTTTCTCATAAATAGAAGTTAGAGACTATAAAATTCAAGATGTTAGAATTTATATAATACGATTTTCGTGAGTGTCAGAATTTAATAATATTTTCTTGAATCACTCATTAAAAACAATAAATTTATATCTCTCTCTGTATATATACTTCTTTTGAATTTTATAGAAATTAAGTTTGTATGTATATGCTATAGAATTTTTTTTAAAATCTATAAAATTATAATTTTTAAATTAATTTTTAGTGGATAACATAAATTAATCTTTTTTCTATATTATAAAATTAATTGATAAAGTAATTGCTATTCTTAAATAAAAGAATTTTACTAAATATTAAATTTGCGATTAATTCTAAATTATTATAAATAGAAAAAATTACGTACTAAAACTAATAATGAGTTTTTTAAATTACATAAATATTTATTTTAAAATTTATATTGAATTTAAATTATATGTTTTACTATGCTTGAAATTTTAATTAATCTTGATTGTTCTAGATTTTTTTTTTATTTATTTTTAACTTTTATTTTTGATAAAAAATTGATTTTTAATTTATAAGAAGCTTTATAACATAAACCTCTATTTATAAGATGTACTTGTATATTTTTAAATTATGATTTGAATTAGGTCATTAATAAGTGAGTGGATTGAATCATGGCAACACAAATAAGCAGAAAGGCAAATTAATTATCTTCGCATAGAAAGAAATGGAGAAATTAATAGAGGCTTTAAGGAAAGCACACAACTCCATATTAAAAAGAAATAAATAATATTATTATATTTATTTTGATTGTTTTAATTTGGTTTATTTTTTTGTGTCATTTTTCTAACCTTTTGTTTTAATATATATATATATTCTTTTGAATTTTATAAAACTACGCTTGCATGTATATGCTACAGAATTTTTTTAAATCTTTAAAATTATATTTTTTAAATTAATTTTTAGTGTGATAAATATAAATTAATCTTTTTTTCTATATTATAAAATTAGTCTGATAAAGTAATTGTTATTCTTCAATGCCATTTACATAAAACAATTTTAATAAATATATGCCTGATTGTTTCATACTTCTTTTGTTTCTCATACTTCTTTTTGGTACAGATTGTTTTCTTACTATTTAGTCTCTTTATTTCTACTAGCTCCTCCTCCTCCTCTGTTTTTAAATTATTTTTAATTCATGAATTATTTAGTCTGTGCCTTTATTTTAAACTAAATTCTTTCTAACTCAACTATTCAATTTTATAATTTGATAATACAAACATTTAATCCTCATAATTTTGAATCTATCAATTAGTTTAATTTTATAATTTCATAATACAACTATAAATAATTCTGGACATATGAAGGGATCTCCATGAAGTTTGTCTC